>NC_138768.1:851583557-851878557 GCF_965119305.1 Pelophylax lessonae
ACCCTTTGGTGGCTGGCTGGCACCCTGTGGTGGGTGGCTGGCTGGCACCCTTTGGTGTCTGGCTGTCTGGCACCCTTTGGTGGCTGGCATCCTGTGGTGGGTGGATGGCTGGCTGGCACCCTGTAGTGGGTGGGTGGCTGGCTAGCACCCTGTGGTGGGTGGCTGACTGGCACCCTGTGGTGGGTAGGTGGCTGGCTGGCACCCTTTGGTTGTTGGCTGGCTGGCACCCTGTATGGTGGGTGGCTCGCAGGTGGTGCAGTCAGGCAGGGCCTGTGGCTGGCTGGTACAGGCCTGTGGGTGTGTGCGGGTGGCTGGCTGGCTGGCACCGGGCAGCTGTGGGTAAGTGGCCACTGCACAGTGCTGCTGATTTTTCCTGGAGATGGAGAAGAGAAATAGTCCCAGACCACACTTTTAATTTTTCTATCTCCATCCATCTCCATTAAAACTTGAAAGACACTAATGAATATATACTATACCCTTAAAAAAAATGGCTGGCTGGCACCCTGTGGTGATGAGTGGCTGGAATGGCACCCTTTGGTGGCTGGCTGGCACCCTGTGGATGGGTGGCTGGCTGGCACCCTTTGGTGGGTGGTTGGCTGGCACCCTGTGGTGGGTGTCTGGCTGGCACCCTTTGGTGGCAGGCTGGTTGGCACCCTTTGTTGCTGGCTGGCACCCTGTAGTGGGTGGCTGGCTGGCACCCTGTGGTGGCTGGCTGGTTGGTACCCTGTGGTGGGTGGCTGGCTGGCACCCTTTGTTGCTGGCTGGCACCCTGTGGTGGGTGGCTGGCTGGCACCCTGTGGTGGGTGGCTGGCTGGCTGCCACCCTTTGTTGCTGACTGGCACCCTGTGGTGGGTGGTTGGCTGGCACCCTGTGATGGGTGGCGGGCTAACACCCTTTGGTGGCTGGCTGTCTGGGACCCTGTGGTGGGTGGCTGACTGGCACCCTGTGGTGGGTGGCTGGCTTGCTGGCTGGCACCCTGTGGTGGGTGGGTGGCTGGCACCCTTTGGTGGTTGGCTGGCTGACACCCTGTGTGGTGGGTGGCTGGCAGGTACAGGTCCAGGGCCTGTGGCTGGCTAGCTGGTACAGTCAGGCAGGGCCTGTGGCTGGCTGGCAGGTACAGGCCTGTGGGTGTGTGCGGGTGGCTGGCTGTCACCGGGCAGCTGTGGGTGGGTTGCCGCTGCACAGTGCTGCTGATTTTCCTGGAGATTGAGAAGAGAAATAGTCCCAGACCACCCTTTTAATTTTTCTATCTCCATTGAAACTTGAAAGACACTAATGAATATATACTATAGCCTTAAAAAATGGCTGGCTGGCACCCTGTGGCGATGAGTGGATGGCCTGGCACCCTTTGGTGGGTGGGTGTCTGGCACCCTTTGTTGCTGGCTGGCTGGCACCCTGTGGTGGGTGGCTGGCTGGCTGGCACCCTGTGGTGGATGGCTGGCTGCCACCCTGTGGTGGGTGGCTGGCTGGCTGGCACCCTGTGGTGGGTGGCTGGCTGGCTGGCTGGCCCCCTGTGTGGTGGGTGGCTGGCTGGCACCCTGTGGTGGGTGGCTGGCTGGCTGGCCCCCTGTGTGGTGGGTGGCAGGTACAGGCCAGGGCCTGTGGCTGGCTAGCTGGTGCAGTCAGGCAGGGCCTGTGGCTGGTTGGCTGGTACAGGCCTGTGGGTGTGTGCGGGTGGCTGGCTGGCACCGGGCAGCTGTGGGTGGGTGGCCGCGGTGACTGTGTTACACACTGTGCACTGTGACTGGTCACTACTGTATGATTGAGAAGAAATTGAATTGTGCAGAGACTCTAGTAGCCGAGGTGGCTGTAAAACACACTGTGCGCACTGTGAGACACCAAAACGAGGCTGAGGAAGGCAGCCTAAGAAGGCCGCAGAAGCTGTCCCAGACTCCCAGTGCGCGGAGGCGTGTGGAGCAACATACGCGATGAAGTCATGGCAATATCGGTAACCGCCGGGGCCAATTCCAATATATCGGGGAAACTGCATATCGGCCCCCGATATATCAGTGTTGCCGATAATCGGCCGATCCCTAATTTAAACTCATGTTACTATTGTTGATATGGTGGGGTCCATTGTTGCTGGGACAGTCTATTGTTGTGTGAGGGATCTATTGTTGCTGAGGTGGCGTCTATTGCTGCTGGGGGGATTAATGTTGCTGGGGTGGGGGGGTCTACTGTTGCTGGGGTATGGTCCGTTGTTGCTGGGAGAGTCTATTGTTGTGTGAAGGATCTATTGTTGCTTAGATGGGGTCTATTGCTGCTGGGAAGATTTATTGTTGCTGGGGTGGGGTCCATGGTTGCTGGGGGAGTCATTTGTTATGTGAGGGATCAATTGTTGCTGGGGTAGGGTCCATTGTTGCTGGGGAGTCTATTGTTGTGTGAGGGATCTATTGTTGCTTAGGTGGGGTCTATTGCTGCTGGGAAGATTTATTGTTGCTGGGTTGGGGGTCTATTGTTGCTGGGGGAGTCATTTGTTGTGCGAGGGATCTATTGTTGCTGGGGTGGGATCTATTGGGATCTATTGTGCTGGCTCCAGAGGATGTATTTTTCTGCTTTTCTGGTAATTAGACAAGAACAAATTCCATACAAATTATTTAGCACCTGAAAAATAATACTTGGGGCAGTACTGGGAGGTGGATAGGGGAGGGCAGTACTGGGAGGTGGATAGGGAAGGGCAGTACTGGGAGGTGGATGGGGGGGGGCAGTACTGGGAGGTGGATAGGGGGGGCAGTACTGGGAGGTGGATGGGGGGCAGTACTGGGAGGTGAATAGGGGGGGCAGTACTGGGAGGTGGATGGGGGGGCAGTACAGGGAGGTGGATGGGGGGGGGGCAGTACTGGGAGGTGGATGGGGGGGGCAGTACTGGGAGGTGGATGGGGGGGCAGTAAAGGGAGGTGGATAGGGGGGGCAGTACTGGGAGGTGGATGGGGGGGCAGTACAGGGAGGTGGATAGGGGGGGCAGTACTGGGAGGTGGATGGGGGGGCAGTACTGGGAGGTGGATGGGGGGGGCAGTACTGGGAGGTGGATAGGGGGGGGGCAGTACTGGGAGGTGGATGGGGGGGCAGTACAGGGAGGTGGATAGGGGGGGGCAGTACTGGGAGGTGGATGGGGGGGGCAGTACTGGGAGGTGGATGGGGGGGCAGTACTGGGAGGTGGATGGGGGGGGCAGTACTGGGAGGTGGATGGGGGAGGGCAGTACTGGGAGGTGGATGGGGGGGCAGTACCGGGAGGTGGATGGGGGGCGCAGTACAGGGAGGTGGATGGGGGGGCAGTACTGGGAGGTGATAAAGAAATATGACCAGCGCTACGGACTAGATGTTTGGGAGAGAAATATATTAGATAGAGGTGTAAGCTGCCCCAATCAGACCTTGGGGTTAAGGTGCAAGTGTTATAGAAGAAGTGTGAAGATTGGTGGTGGCGCTACCTCTGAAATAAAAATAAATATAAAGAATGCCCCTTGTGAAGTGTAAGGGGAAGTGTACTGGTAGACAATACCCACAAATGGTGCAATATCTAAAAATAATAATAAATGGATAACGAAGATATATTCAAATCAAATAATACATGCGAAGAAATTTTATATATATATATATATAAACCGATGTTGTGACAAAAGACCCACAACCGAAGATATGTGAGTGATTTCCAAATGAATGTGCCACTTGGTCTGTGACAACGTGAGTGAAAGAAAACATATAAATTAAAATAAAAAAGTGGATAAGTGAAATTCCACGAGTGGCCACTAGGTGGCGCAAATAGCTTGGTACAACCTGTATGTTGATGTATGGAGATGTTCCTTTTCGAGATGAACGAGCAGTCAGAGTAGTCAGCGGCGGGTGCCCTGAGTGCTCACATGAAAGGAAAAAACCCCATGGTGAATAAAAGTAACATACAGTGGTAAATAAGCGGCGTAGTAGACTCACTCGTACAGTAGATCAGGGTCAGAATAGTCGTGTTTGCCGGGAGGCTTCCGCGTTCCACGGCCGACAACCGGAAGTGACGTTTGACGTCGGAGACTCCGCCCTACGCGTTTCGTCACAATGACGTCAACTGGAGCGGCGTCAACATAGCGTACTCCCGGAATATTTATAGCCGCCCGTATCCAGGTAACGGAGGGGACGGAACAAAACACCGCCATATTGCTACTCCCTCTCCGGAAGCCATATTACTCAGCCACTAGCTTCATTATGGATGTGCAGGGGAACGGCCATACTTCATCATATCTGATCTCATTAATTTGTCCGAGTGTGCTACGAGCCTTTAACTTACTAAAAACATAACTTTATTGTGATCATATAAAACATGCTAAAAAAGCCCGGATTATAAAAAGTGAAGAATAGATAAAAGAATATACATAAAAAAGAGGGCCATATCTACGTATATATCATACAAAGAATAAAAAAATATATATAAGTGTGAAGAAAATTTGTGAGATATATATACAAATATAAAAAATAAAAATACAAAATATAAAATATAAGAGAGTGTGAATACAGAAATCCTCGAACTATACAAGACAGGTCTTATGCAGTCTATGTAAACACGCAAGGGGCAACAAAAGTGGGGATGGTTCAGTGCGGATAAAAACTATATATTTTTGTGATACCTGTGCCTAGGATTCAGGACATGGAACGGTATGTGCATATATATGTGTCAATATTACTAGGTGAGGAGGAAAAACAAAAGAGGGTGGTGCACACCAATGTGTCAGCGATCGATGATGCTTGTTTACCTTAACCGTAAAACATACCGTTTTAAGAATTTTTTTACACACAGGTATGTTTTGAACCACCCTTCTCATCCAGCATCTATGAAATTCCTCTCCCCTTTTTTTGCTACCCAAAGTACATAATTTAGTGCTCCATCCTCATATTCTTCTGAATATAGCATTTTTTGAATATTTTTTTTGAATATATATATTTTTTTGATTTCTTTCAAATACATTTCTGTTTTTCCTCCCATGCCCTCCTTGATACAGTTATATGAATTACCTTTTTATATTTGATTTTATACTATATATATTTTTTACTTCTTTTAGCTTATCAGTTTCATCGAAATAAATTTATATTTTTTTAAAAAAATTTTTTTCTTGCTCCGCACTGTACGTATTCTTTTTCATGTATCTATTACAATTTTCTTTTACATCAGCATCCACCTTTGGATATACATGTGGACTTTTCGTCCCCTTTTTTTTGTTTCCTTTTTTCATGGCACCTGACCTTCTCTTCCAGCATCATCGATCGCTGACACATTGGTGTGCACCACCCTCTTTTGTTTTTCCTCCTCACCTAGTAATATTGACACATATATATGCACATACCGTTCCATGTCCTGAATCCTAGGCACAGGTATCACAAAAATATATAGTTTTTATCCGCACTGAACCATCCCCACTTTTGTTGCCCCTTGCGTGTTTACATAGACTGCATAAGACCTGTCTTGTATAGTTCGAGGATTTCTGTATTCACACTCTCTTATATTTTATATTTTGTATTTTTATTTTTTATATTTGTATATATATCTCACAAATTTTCTTCACACTTATATATATTTTTTTATTCTTTGTATGATATATACGTAGATATGGCCCTCTTTTTTATGTATATTCTTTTATCTATTCTTCACTTTTTATAATCCGGGCTTTTTTAGCATGTTTTATATGATCACAATAAAGTTATGTTTTTAGTAAGTTAAAGGCTCGTAGCACACTCGGACAAATTAATGAGATCAGATATGATGAAGTATGGCCGTTCCCCTGCACATCCATAATGAAGCTAGTGGCTGAGTAATATGGCTTCCGGAGAGGGAGTAGCAATATGGCGGTGTTTTGTTCCGTCCCCTCCGTTACCTGGATACGGGCGGCTATAAATATTCCGGGAGTACGCTATGTTGACGCCGCTCCAGTTGACGTCATTGTGACGAAACGCGTAGGGCGGAGTCTCCGACGTCAAACGTCACTTCCGGTTGTCGGCCGTGGAACGCGGAAGCCTCCCGGCAAACACGACTATTCTGACCCTGATCTACTGTACGAGTGAGTCTACTACGCCGCTTATTTACCACTGTATGTTACTTTTATTCACCATGGGGTTTTTTCCTTTCATGTGAGCACTCAGGGCACCCGCCGCTGACTACTCTGACTGCTCGTTCATCTCGAAAAGGAACATCTCCATACATCAACATACAGGTTGTACCAAGCTATTTGCGCCACCTAGTGGCCACTCGTGGAATTTCACTTATCCACTTTTTTATTTTAATTTATATGTTTTCTTTCACTCACGTTGTCACAGACCAAGTGGCACATTCATTTGGAAATCACTCACATATCTTCGGTTGTGGGTCTTTTGTCACAACATCGGTTTATATATATATATATATAAAATTTCTTCGCATGTATTATTTGATTTGAATATATCTTCGTTATCCATTTATTATTATTTTTAGATATTGCACCATTTGTGGGTATTGTCTACCAGTACACTTCCCCTTACACTTCACAAGGGGCATTCTTTATATTTATTTTTATTTCAGAGGTAGCGCCACCACCAATCTTCACACTTCTTCTACAGTACTGGGAGGTGGATGGGGGAGGGCAGTACCGGGAGGTGGATGGGGGGGCGCAGTACAGGGAGGTGGATGGGGGGGGGCAGTACTGGGAGGTGGATGGGGGGGGCAGTACAGGGAGGTGGATAGGGGGGCACAGTACAGGGAGGTGGATGGGGGGGCAGTACTGGGAGGTGGATGGGGGGGCAGTACTGGGAGGTGGATGGGGGAGGGCAGTACTGGGAGGTGGATGGGGGGGCACAGTACAGGGAGGTGGATGGGGGGGCAGTACTGGGAGGTGGATGGGGGAGGGCAGTACTGGGAGGTGGATGGGGGGCAGTACAGGGAGGTGGATGGGGGGGGCAGTACTGGGAGGTGGATGGGGGGGGCAGTACCGGGAGGTGGATGGGGGGGGCAGTACAGGGAGGTGGATGGGGGGCAGTATTGGGAGGTGGATAGGGGGGGCAGTACTGGGAGGTGGATGGGGGGGGCAGTACTGGGAGGTGGATGGGGGGGGCAGTACTGGGAGGTGGATAGGGGGGGGCAGTACTGGGAGGTGGATGGGGGGGCAGTACAGGGAGGTGGATAGGCGGGGGCAGTACTGGGAGGTGGATGGGGGGGGCAGTACTGGGAGGTGGATGGGGGGGCAGTACTGGGAGGTGGATGGGGGGGGCAGTACTGGGAGGTGGATGGGGGAGGGCAGTACTGGGAGGTGGATGGGGGGGCAGTACCGGGAGGTGGATGGGGGGCGCAGTACAGGGAGGTGGATGGGGGGGCAGTACTGGGAGGTGGATGGGGGAGGGCAGTACCGGGAGGTGGATGGGGGGGCGCAGTACAGGGAGGTGGATGGGGGGGGCAGTACTGGGAGGTGGATGGGGGGGGCAGTACAGGGAGGTGGATAGGGGGGGCAGTACTGGGAGGTGGATGGGGGAGGGCAGTACTGGGAGGTGGATGGGGGGGCAGTACCGGGAGGTGGATGGGGGGGCACAGTACAGGGAGGTGGATGGGGGGGCAGTACTGGGAGGTGGATGGGGGAGGGCAGTACTGGGAGGTGGATGGGGGGGCAGTACAGGGAGGTGGATGGGGGGGGCAGTACTGGGAGGTGGATGGGGGGGGCAGTACCGGGAGGTGGATGGGGGGGGCAGTACAGGGAGGTGGATGGGGGGCAGTACTGGGAGGTGGATGGGGGGGGGCAGTACAGGGAGGTGGATGGGGGGGCAGTACTGGGAGGTGGATGGGGGGGCAGTACCGGGAGGTGGATGGGGGGGCAGTACAGGGAGGTGGATGGGGGGCAGTACTGGGAGGTGGATGGGGGGGGCAGTACCGGGAGGTGGATGGGGGGGCGCAGTACAGGGAGGTGGATGGGGGGGCAGTACCGGGAGGTGGATGGGGGGGCGCAGTACAGGGAGGTGGATGGGGGGGGCAGTACTGGGAGGTGGATGGGGGGGGGCAGTACAGGGAGGTGGATGGGGGGGCAGTACTGGGAGGTGGATGGGGGGCAGTACTGGGAGGTGGATGGGGGGGGCAGTACCGGGAGGTGGATAGGGGGGGCAGTACTGGGAGGTGGATGGGGGGGGGCAGTACTGGGAGGTGGATAGGGGGGGCAGTACTGGGAGGTGGATGGGGGGGCAGTACTGGGAGGTGGATGGGGGGGGCAGTACTGGGAGGTGGATGGGGGGGGCAGTACTGGGAGGTGAATAGGGGGGGCAGTACTGGGAGGTGGATGGGGGGGCAGTACAGGGAGGTGGATGGGGGGGGGGGCAGTACTGGGAGGTGGATGGGGGGGGCAGTACTGGGAGGTGGATGGGGGGGCAGTAAAGGGAGGTGGATAGGGGGGGGCAGTACTGGGAGGTGGATGGGGGGGGCAGTACAGGGAGGTGGATAGGGGGGGCAGTACTGGGAGGTGGATGGGGGGGCAGTACTGGGAGGTGGATGGGGGGGGCAGTACTGGGAGGTGGATAGGGGGGGGCAGTACTGGGAGGTGGATGGGGGGGCAGTACAGGGAGGTGGATAGGGGGGGGGCAGTACTGGGAGGTGGATGGGGGGGCAGTACTAGGAGGTGGATGGGGGGGCAGTACTGGGAGGTGGATGGGGGGGCAGTACAGGGAGGTGGATGGGGGGGGCAGTACTGGGAGGTGGATGGGGGGGCAGTACTGGGAGGTGGATAGGGGAGGGCAGTACTGGGAGGTGGATAGGGAAGGGCAGTACTGGGAGGTGGATGGGGGGGGGCAGTACTGGGAGGTGGATAGGGGGGGCAGTACTGGGAGGTGGATGGGGGGGCAGTACTGGGAGGTGGATAGGGGGGCAGTACTGGGAGGTGGATGGGGGGGGCAGTACTGGGAGGTGAATAGGGGGGGCAGTACTGGGAGGTGGATGGGGGGGCAGTACAGGGAGGTGGATGGGGGGGGGGCAGTACTGGGAGGTGGATGGGGGGGCAGTACTGGGAGGTGGATGGGGGGGCAGTAAAGGGAGGTGGATAGGGGGGGGCAGTACTGGGAGGTGGATGGGGGGGGCAGTACAGGGAGGTGGATAGGGGGGGCAGTACTGGGAGGTGGATGGGGGGGCAGTACTGGGAGGTGGATGGGGGGGGCAGTACTGGGAGGTGGATAGGGGGGGGCAGTACTGGGAGGTGGATGGGGGGGCAGTACAGGGAGGTGGATAGGGGGGGGGCAGTACTGGGAGGTGGATGGGGGGGGCAGTACTAGGAGGTGGATGGGGGGGCAGTACTGGGAGGTGGATGGGGGGGCAGTACTGGGAGGTGGATGGGGGAGGGCAGTACTGGGAGGTGGATGGGGGGGCAGTACTGGGAGGTGGATGGGGGGGGCAGTACTGGGAGGTGGATGGGGGAGGGCAGTACTGGGAGGTGGATGGGGGGGCAGTACCGGGAGGTGGATGGGGGGCGCAGTACAGGGAGGTGGATGGGGGGGCAGTACTGGGAGGTGGATGGGGGAGGGCAGTACCGGGAGGTGGATGGGGGGGCGCAGTACAGGGAGGTGGATGGGGGGGGGCAGTACTGGGAGGTGGATGGGGGGGGCAGTACAGGGAGGTGGATAGGGGGGGCAGTACTGGGAGGTGGATGGGGGAGGGCAGTACTGGGAGGTGGATGGGGGGGCAGTACCGGGAGGTGGATGGGGGGGCACAGTACAGGGAGGTGGATGGGGGGGCAGTACTGGGAGGTGGATGGGGGAGGGCAGTACTGGGAGGTGGATGGGGGGGCAGTACAGGGAGGTGGATGGGGGGGGCAGTACTGGGAGGTGGATGGGGGGGGCAGTACCGGGAGGTGGATGGGGGGGCAGTACAGGGAGGTGGATGGGGGGCAGTACTGGGAGGTGGATGGGGGGGGGCAGTACAGGGAGGTGGATGGGGGGGCAGTACTGGGAGGTGGATGGGGGGGCAGTACCGGGAGGTGGATGGGGGGGCAGTACAGGGAGGTGGATGGGGGGCAGTACTGGGAGGTGGATGGGGGGGGCAGTACCGGGAGGTGGATGGGGGGGCGCAGTACAGGGAGGTGGATGGGGGGCAGTACCGGGAGGTGGATGGGGGGGCGCAGTACAGGGAGGTGGATGGGGGGGGCAGTACTGGGAGGTGGATGGGGGGGGGCAGTACAGGGAGGTGGATGGGGGGGCAGTACTGGGAGGTGGATGGGGGGGCAGTACTGGGAGGTGGATGGGGGGGCAGTACCGGGAGGTGGATAGGGGGGACAGTACTGGGAGGTGGATGGGGGGGGCAGTACTGGGAGGTGGATGGGGGGGCAGTACTGGGAGGTGGATAGGGGGGGCAGTACTGGGAGGTGGATGGGGGGGCAGTACTGGGAGGTGGATAGGGGGGGCAGTACTGGGAGGTGGATGGGGGGGCAGTACAGGGAGGTGGATGGGGGGGGGGCAGTACTGGGAGGTGGATGGGGGGGCAGTACTGGGAGGTGGATGGGGGGGCAGTACTGGGAGGTGGATAGGGGGGGCAGTACTGGGAGGTGGATGGGGGGGCAGTACTGGGAGGTGGATAGGGGGGGGGCAGTACTGGGAGGTGGATGGGGGGGGGCAGTACTGGGAGGTGGATGGGGGGGGCAGTACTGGGAGGTGGATGGGGGAGGGCAGTACTGGGAGGTGGATGGGGGAGGGCAGTACTGGGAGGTGGATGGGGGGGCAGTACCGGGAGGTGGATGGGGGGCGCAGTACAGGGAGGTGGATGGGGGGGCAGTACTGGGAGGTGGATGGGGGAGGGCAGTACCGGGAGGTGGATGGGGGGGGGGCGCAGTACAGGGAGGTGGATGGGGGGGGGCAGTACTGGGAGGTGGATGGGGGGGGCAGTACAGGGAGGTGGATAGGGGGGGCAGTACTGGGAGGTGGATGGGGGGGCAGTACTGGGAGGTGGATGGGGGAGGGCAGTACTGGGAGGTGGATGGGGGGGGCAGTACAGGGAGGTGGATAGGGGGGGCAGTACTGGGAGGTGGATGGGGGGGGCAGTACCGGGAGGTGGATGGGGGGGCAGTACAGGGAGGTGGATGGGGGGCAGTACTGGGAGGTGGATGGGGGGGGCAGTACAGGGAGGTGGATGGGGGGGGCAGTACTGGGAGGTGGATGGGGGGGCAGTACAGGGAGGTGGATGGGGGGGCAGTACTGGGAGGTGGATGGGGGGGGCAGTACCGGGAGGTGGATGGGGGGGCGCAGTACAGGGAGGTGGATGGGGGGGCAGTACCGGGAGGTGGATGGGGGGGGCGCAGTACAGGGAGGTGGATGGGGGGGGGCAGTACTGGGAGGTGGATGGGGGGGGCAGTACAGGGAGGTGGATGGGGGGGCAGTACTGGGAGGTGGATGGGGGGGCAGTACTGGGAGGTGGATGGGGGGGCAGTACCGGGAGGTGGATAGGGGGGGGCAGTACTGGGAGGTGGATTGGGGGGGCAGTACTGGGAGGTGGATGGGGGGGGCAGTACTGGGAGGTGGATGGGGGAGGGCAGTACTGGGAGGTGGATGGGGGAGGGCAGTACTGGGAGGTGGATGGGGGGGGCAGTACCGGGAGGTGGATGGGGGGCGCAGTACAGGGAGGTGGATGGGGGGGCAGTACTGGGAGGTGGATGGGGGAGGGCAGTACTGGGAGGTGGATGGGGGGGGGGCAGTACCGGGAGGTGGATGGGGGGGCGCAGTACAGGGAGGTGGATGGGGGGGGCAGTACTGGGAGGTGGATGGGGGAGGGCAGTACTGGGAGGTGGATGGGGGGGGCAGTACCGGGAGGTGGATGGGGGGCGCAGTACAGGGAGGTGGATGGGGGGCAGTACTGGGAGGTGGATGGGGGAGGGCAGTACTGGGAGGTGGATGGGGGGGCAGTAAAGGGAGGTGGATAGGGGGGGCAGTACTGGGAGGTGGATGGGGGGGGCAGTACTGGGAGGTGGATGGGGGAGGGCAGTACTGGGAGGTGGATGGGGGAGGGCAGTACTGGGAGGTGGATGGGGGAGGGCAGTACTGGGAGGTGGATGGGGGAGGGCAGTACTGGGAGGTGGATGGGGGGGGCAGTACCGGGAGGTGGATGGGGGGCGCAGTACAGGGAGGTGGATGGGGGGGCAGTACTGGGAGGTGGATGGGGGAGGGCAGTACCGGGAGGTGGATGGGGGGGCGCAGTACAGGGAGGTGGATGGGGGGGGGCAGTACTGGGAGGTGGATGGGGGGGGCAGTACAGGGAGGTGGATAGGGGGGGCAGTACTGGGAGGTGGATGGGGGAGGGCAGTACTGGGAGGTGGATGGGGGGCAGTACCGGGAGGTGGATGGGGGGGCACAGTACAGGGAGGTGGATGGGGGGGCAGTACTGGGAGGTGGATGGGGGAGGGCAGTACTGGGAGGTGGATGGGGGGGGCAGTACAGGGAGGTGGATAGGGGGGGCAGTACTGTGAGGTGGATGGGGGGGGCAGTACCGGGAGGTGGATGGGGGGCAGCACAGGGAGGTGGATGGGGGGCAGTACTGGGAGGTGGATGGGGGGGGCAGTACAGGGAGGTGGATGGGGGGGGCAGTACTGGGAGGTGGATGGGGGGGCAGTACAGGGAGGTGGATGGGGGGGCAGTACTGGGAGGTGGATGGGGGGGGCAGTACCGGGAGGTGGATGGGGGGGCGCAGTACAGGGAGGTGGATGGGGGGGCAGTACCGGGAGGTGGATGGGGGGGCGCAGTACAGGGAGGTGGATGGGGGGGGCAGTACTGGGAGGTGGATGGGGGGGCAGTACAGGGAGGTGGATGGGGGGGCAGTACTGGGAGGTGGATGGGGGGGCAGTACTGGGAGGTGGATGGGGGGGGCAGTACCGGGAGGTGGATAGGGGGGGGCAGTACTGGGAGGTGGATGGGGGGGGCAGTACTGGGAGGTGGATGGGGGGGGGCAGTACTGGGAGGTGGATGGGGGAGGGCAGTACTGGGAGGTGGATGGGGGAGGGCAGTACTGGGAGGTGGATGGGGGGGGGCAGTACCGGGAGGTGGATGGGGGGGCGCAGTACAGGGAGGTGGATGGGGGGGCAGTACTGGGAGGTGGATGGGGGAGGGCAGTACCGGGAGGTGGATGGGGGGGCGCAGTACAGGGAGGTGGATGGGGGGGGGCAGTACTGGGAGGTGGATGGGGGGGGCAGTACAGGGAGGTGGATAGGGGGGGCAGTACTGGGAGGTGGATGGGGGAGGGCAGTACTGGGAGGTGGATGGGGGGCAGTACCGGGAGGTGGATGGGGGGGCACAGTACAGGGAGGTGGATGGGGGGGCAGTACTGGGAGGTGGATGGGGGAGGGCAGTACTGGGAGGTGGATGGGGGGGGCAGTACAGGGAGGTGGATAGGGGGGGCAGTACTGGGAGGTGGATGGGGGGGGCAGTACCGGGAGGTGGATGGGGGGGCAGTACAGGGAGGTGGATGGGGGGCAGTACTGGGAGGTGGATGGGGGGGGCAGTACAGGGAGGTGGATGGGGGGGGCAGTACTGGGAGGTGGATGGGGGGGCAGTACAGGGAGGTGGATGGGGGGGCAGTACTGGGAGGTGGATGGGGGGGGCAGTACCGGGAGGTGGATGGGGGGGCGCAGTACAGGGAGGTGGATGGGGGGGCAGTACCGGGAGGTGGATGGGGGGGCGCAGTACAGGGAGGTGGATGGGGGGGGCAGTACTGGGAGGTGGATGGGGGGGCAGTACAGGGAGTTGGATGGGGGGGCAGTACTGGGAGGTGGATGGGGGGGCAGTACTGGGAGGTGGATGGGGGGGGCAGTACCGGGAGGTGGATAGGGGGGGGCAGTACTGGGAGGTGGATGGGGGGGGCAGTACTGGGAGGTGGATGGGGGGGGCAGTACTGGGAGGTGGATGGGGGAGGGCAGTACTGGGAGGTGGATGGGGGAGGGCAGTACTGGGAGGTGGATGGGGGGGGCAGTACCGGGAGGTGGATGGGGGGGCGCAGTACAGGGAGGTGGATGGGGGGGCAGTACTGAGAGGTGGATGGGGGAGGGCAGTACTGGGAGGTGGATGGGGGGGGCAGTACCGGGAGGTGGATGGGGGGCGCAGTACAGGGAGGTGGATGGGGGGGCAGTACTGGGAGGTGGATGGGGGAGGGCAGTACTGGGAGGTGGATGGGGGGGGGGCAGTACCGGGAGGTGGATGGGGGGGCGCAGTACAGGGAGGTGGATGGGGGGGGCAGTACTGGGAGGTGGATGGGGGAGGGCAGTACTGGGAGGTGGATGGGGGGGGCAGTACCGGGAGGTGGATGGGGGGCGCAGTACAGGGAGGTGGATGGGGGGCAGTACTGGGAGGTGGATGGGGGAGGGCAGTACTGGGAGGTGGATGGGGGGGGCAGTAAAGGGAGGTGGATGGGGGGGGCAGTACTGGGAGGTGGATGGGGGGGGCAGTACTGGGAGGTAGATGGGGGGGCGCAGTACAGGGAGGTGGATGGGGGGCAGTACAGGGAGGTGGATGGGGGGGGCAGTACCGGGAGGTGGATGGGGGGGGCAGTACAGGGAGGTGGATGGGGGGGGGCAGTACAGGGAGGTGGATGGGGGGGGCAGTACTGGGAGGTGGATGGGGGGGGTACTGAGGGATGGTGCTCAGAAGGGGGGGCTCCTGCACCCATTCTCTGAGGGAAAAAAGCCCTGGTTGCTAGGCAACGGCCACCATTGGTGCTCTGAACCTTCATAAAGAGAAGAGGCTGAGGGCACTCCTCACCTAATTTGGATGGGGGGGAATCATCCAAAACTGTTAAAGGAGGTCTCCAGGAAATAATAACCCCCTTCCACACACCCCTCCCAACTTCTGGTTGGCATAGCAACAAAAAAAATGTCCTTTCTGCTCACCTAAACCTGACACCACCTCACCTATCAGTCTGGAGTCTTCTGTTTACAGTAGAGGGGTCCTTCTTCAGGTGTCCATCTCACTGCCTGCATGAGGGGGACACTTAAAGCGGAATTCAACTCCATTAAAAAACATTATGCTGACAGGCGGGGATTTTAGGACAGAAGAGACCATCAGACCAGGTTCACACCTAGCGTTTTCTGAATGTGCGATTTTTGCGCTCTACACACATCAGACAGCCTATTCATTTCAATGGGCTGTCCTACGCATGCGTAGCTTTTTCGGTGTTGAGCTGCGCATGGTTTATATCCATGCATTTTGATGCGTTTGTCAAGCATTTTTGCATGTGTAAGGCTCAGTTCACACCTGAGCGTTTTTCAGCTCGTAAAACGCTCATCTCTGAAGTCTCAAAAGGCCGAACAAGCAAAATCCCATTCATTTCAATGGCCCCTGTTCACATCTGAGCGTTTTGTTGTCTAAAGGAAAACGCCTGAAGCTCAAAAAAGTACATGAGCTTCTTTTGGCTTCGTTCACACCTGAGCGTATCGTTTATAGGCGTTTTTTTCTGGCTTTTTTCAGGCGTTTTTTTCTGGCTTTTTTCAGGCGTTTTTTTCTGGCTTTTTTCAGGCGTTTTTTGCAGGTGTTTGGAGGCAGGCATTGACCTCTAACAAGAATGCTTGTAATCTGCCAAAAAAGAAGCTCATGGACTTTTTTGAGCTTCAGGCGTTTTGCCTCAGGTGACAAAACGCTAAGATGTGAACAGGGGCCATTGAAATGAATTGGATTTTTGGGCGTTTTGAGACTTCAGAGATGAGCGCTTAATGAGCTGAAAAATGCTCAGGTGTGAATAGGGCCTTTTTGTCAGATTACAAGTGTTTTTCTTAGGCACCATTCACACCTGAGCGTATAGTTTTCAGGCATTTTTTTTTGGGCTTTTTACAGGCGTTTTTTTTTTCGAGCTTTTCTCAGACGTTTTTTGCAGATGTTTGGAGGCAGGCATTGACATCTAACAAGAACGCATGTATTCTGCCAAAAAGAAGCTCATGGACTTTTTAGAGCTTCAGGAATTTTGCTTCAGGTGACAAAACGCTCAGATGTGAACAGGGGCCAATGAAATGAATTGGATTTTGCTTGTTGGGTGTTTTGAGACTTCAGAGATGAGCGTTTTACGAGCTGAAATACGCTCAGGTGCGAACAGGGCCTTAGACGTCAATGCTTGCCTCCAATCACCTGCAAAAAATGCCTGAAAAACACCCGAAAAAACACCTGAAAAATGCCTGATAAATGCCCAAACAAACGCCTGAAAAAGATACGCTCAGGAGTGAATGGAGCCTGAGGCCCTGTTCACACCTAAGCGTATTTCAGCTTGTAAAACGCTCATTTCTGAAGTCTCAAAACGCCCAACAAGCAAAATCCAATTGATTTCAACGGCCCCTGTTCACATCTGAGCGTTTTGTCGCCTGAAGCAAAATGCCTGAAGCTCAAAAAAGTACATGAGCTTCATTTTTGGCTGATTACAGGCGTTTTTGTGAGGCCCCTTTCACACTATCCGTCCGTCGGACGGATTCCGTTTTTCTTAGCGGGGGATCGAGCCGCCGATCCCCCGCTGAGCAGGAGGATGACAGCTGTTCTCTGCGCTGTGTGCGGAGACACAGCTGTCAGTTCCCCATGCATCTTTATGGGGGAAATCTGATGGGAACGGGCCGTCAGTCCGTTCTCATCCGATCTCATCCGATCCGCTGGACGGATGGAAAATAGGGTTTCCATCCATCCAGATTTGACAGGTCGGATCGGGTCGGATGTCAGCGGACATGTCTCAGCTGAGATCCAATGCCCCATAGGAATGCATGGGGTGATAGTTCAGATCCGCCAATAAAACGGACAGGCGGATCTGAATGGTCCGCCTGTGTGAAAGGTGCCTTAGATGTCAATGCCTGCCTCCAAACACCTGCAAAAAAAACACTGGAAAAAAACACCTGAAAAAAGCTGGAAAAAAAGCCAGAAAAAAGGCCTGAAAACGATACGCTCAGGTGTGAATGGAGCCTTATCCTATTTGTTTACAAGTTAAAATCAGTATTTTTTGCTAGAAAACTACTTAAAACCCCCAAACATTACATATATTTTTTTAGCAAAGACTCTGGAGAATAAAATGGCAGTCATTGCAATATTTTTTGTCACACAGTATTTGCGCAGCGGTCTTTAAAACGCCATTTTTTTGGGAAAAATTACGAAAAATCACATTTCACTGCATTTAAAAAAAAGTAAACAGTAAAGTTAGCCCATTTTTTTGTATATTGTGAAATATGATGTCACGCCGAGTAAATAGATACCCAACATGTTACGGTTTAAAATTGCGCACACCCGTGGGATGGGGACAAACTACGGTCAATAAAAATCTCCATAGGCGACGCTCTAAAATTTTTTAACAGTTACTAATTTAGAGTTAGAGTGTAGCTCTTTTTTTTTAATTATTGCCCACACTCTGGCGATCTCGGCGATACCTCACATGTGTGGTCTGAACAGCGATTTCATTTGCGGCTCGACTTCCGTATACGTTTTTTTTTGTGTGCGAGATAATGGAGACGGGGGCGGCTAATTTTTTATTTTTTTTCTATTTATTTTATTTTTTTAATTTTAACACAGGTTTTTAAAAAAAAAATAAATCTGATCACTTTTATTGCTGTCACAAGCAATGTAAACATCCCTTGTGACAGCAATATGCAGTGACAGGTACTCTTTATGGAGGGATCGAGGGTCTAAAAGACCCTAGACCCCTCCACTACACTTCCATGTATTCAAAACGCCGAAAACTGCATTTTTAAATACATTCACTTTTTGAATTTGCCGCCTTTAGCAGCCGAGTAACCCGGACGTGACGTCATGGATGCCGCCTCCGGGTTACGTCATCGGAGACCCGATCGAAGCCGCATCCGGCTTTGATCGGGACTCCTTCCCACCGGGAGACCCAGGCAGAGCCGCAGAAGGTGGAGGGAGGGGGGGAGGCTCCCGAACCGCATCGGTCATTACCGCCAGAAAGCCGACCGCCGGCTCTAAAAAACGGTACCGGGATGATGCCTCTAGATAGAGGCATCATCCCGGTAAACCACGCAAAGTCACCCGACGTAGGCCTACGTCGCTGGTCGTAGTTGCAGAGACTTGGAAAAGGTGCCTGCACTACTTTGGTGCGAGTGTAAAGTCAGATCAAAGTCGTGCTCCAAAGTCACACTGGAAATCATATGATGATAAGAGGGAACCAGGCAGTGCTGCGAGTGAGAAAAAGTGGGTGCTGGGAGAGAGCACACAGGGGCCTGGAGACAGCAGAGGGGGACCAGGAGAGGGGTAAGGGGTGGCATTTAGAGGAACTAATCCTTCCATGCAGCCACTGAATGCCCGCTTCTTATGCTCTCCCTCCTGCAGACATTCAGCGGCAGCAGGAGAGAAATGGAGGATTTGGTTCCTTTATATGCCACCCCTGTCCTCTGCTGGTCCCCCTCTGCTGTCTCCAGGCCCCTGTGTGCTCTCTCCCAGCACCCCCTTTTCCTCACTCACAGCACTGCCTGATTCTCTCTTCCCTCTCCTGCCGGCTGCTGTGGAGGATCTGTCAGGATGGAGAGCGGGGAAGGAGCCCTTTCCTTGTCCTAATAAACAGAGTTAGTGATCATTAATAATCACTGACTCTGGATTTTTTTTTTTAATTTATAGCTGAAGCATAGTAAGTTTACTATGCTTCAGTTTATGAATGAACAGGAAGAACTGTACAGAGTTATTCCTGTTCATTCATTCTGTGCAGCTGAGGCTGCAGAGATGGAGATTGAGGTGTCTTCAATCTCCTTTCTCTGTCTCAAAGGTGAAACATCTGAGGTCTGTTTAGAGTCCTGATATTTCACCAAAGCCCCCCCCCCCCCCCCCAGCGGGGGTCCTAAAAATGTTTTTTTTAAAGCAAAAAATAAAATTGTAAAAAATAAAGAAATAAAGAAATGAAATAAAATGGTAAAAAAAATAAAAAATAATAAAGAAATAAAATGCCAAAAAACAAAAAAAAATACTGACACCAGTGGCAAAACTACCGGGGTCACAAAGGTCGCACTTGCGGCTAAGCCTGTGCGTTCCGCCACTGTAGGGGGACCCCAAGGCAGGAAGGGGGCCCGCTGCAGGATTTGAATAAAGGGTCCCACGATGGGAGTAAAGGGAGATCAGTGGAAAGGGCCCCCAATGGGGGGCACCCTTCATGGTTTCTTGCACCGAGGCTCTAAATGTTCTATTTACACCTCTGTACCAAGGCATAAGAAAACATCCAGCATATTTTCGGCATTCATGTGTATGAAGCCTTTAGGCCATAGGCGCCCCTTATCTGTATGGTTTTTGTCAGTTAGTCTGAGGACGAAGCATGTTTAGGAACCAAAATGTTGCATATACTGTATATCGCTAACAAAATGTTCAAGAGAAGCGTACAATGGCCTAGTGATTCCTATGACTTCACCAGTAAAAACCTAATAGATTCCAAAACTTCTTTAGGGTAGCTTGTAGGTTCCTCCATCCACACTAAACAGTGTACTGCATCTCCTCTTTTGGTTACTGCATCTGATTGGATGAAGTCTTTGTTCGGCCAGAATTTTTACACCTGGCTTTTTCAATCTTTCAATCAAAGTTTGGAGAGCCGCGTATTGCTGATAAGGCCACCCACGGCCCCAATTTTAGCTGATTCATCAGAAATTAGTATAAAATATGAGCCTCGTACGGCGGACTTTACTTTATCCAAATCACAAAACAAAAATTGGCTTTATACTGTAATGGAAACTCCAGTCAAAAATACAATTTTTCCTATTAATAGTATGGTAAATATCTTTATCTTTGATATTATTAATTTTCTGGCTAGCTGCTTGTGATTTAGAAAGTTTTATCTAAACTAGACAATCAGCTTCTTCCTGTTCTTCACCGACAACGCTATCTCCCGTTATCTGAATTTACTAAGCTGTCTTTCACTTCCTGAAAAGGTTGTCGGTCTTTCTTAGACAGGCATGCCTAGACCTGCCTAGACCTGCCCAGCCCCACCCCCATCCCTCCGATCCTTCACAGAACATGATCTCCTGTCTTCATAGCCTGGTTTAGGCTAGCAGCTTCTCCTTAGAGAGAGAGGGAGGGAGAGAGACAGAGACATGGAAAGGAGGGGGGGGGGGGGGGTCACCGACGCAATATATGAAAGAAATAAGGTACAAAGGAACGTTTTTGAGAGTTTAGAAGAATTCAGATCCATTTCTATAATTTAAGGTATTAGGCTGGACTTAGACTTTAACACCAGCCCTATAATTCGCCTGCTGGTAGGAGAGACTTAGTGTAGATTACTTCACCGTTCTCTCATTTTACAAACCCGAATCCAAAAAAGTTGGGACAGTGTACAAATTGCGAATAAAAACAGAATGCAATGATGTGGAAGTTTCAATATTTTAATCAGAATACAACATAGATGACATATGAAATGTTTAAACTGAGAAAATGTATAATTTTAAGGGAAAAATAAGTTGATTTTAAATTTCATGGCATCAACACATCTCAAAAAAGTTGGGACAAGGCAATGTTTACCACTGTGTGGCATCCCCTCTTCTTTTTATAACAGTCTGCAAACGTCTGGGGACTGAGGAGACAAGTCGCTCAAGTTTAGGAATAGGAATGTTGTCCCATTCTTGTCTAATACAGGCTTCTAGTTGCTCAACTGTCTTAGGTCTTCTTTGTGGCATCTTCCTCTTTATGATGCACCAAATGTTTTCTATGGGTGAAAGGTCTGGACTGCAGGCTGCCCATTTCAGTACCCGGATCCTTCTTCTACGCAGCCATGATGTTGTAATTGATGCAGTATGTGGTCTGGCATTGTCATGTTGGAAAATGCAAGGTCTTCCCTGAAAGAGACGACGTCTGGATGGGAGCATATGATGTTCTAGAAGTTGGATATACCTTTCAGCATTGATGGTGCCTTTCCAGATGTGTAAGCTGCCCATGCCACACGTACTCATGCAACCCCATACCATCAGAGATGCAGGCTTCTGAACTGAGCGTTGAGAACAACTTGGGTTGTCCTTGTCCTCTTTAGTCCAGATGACATGGCGTCCCAGTTTTCCAAAAAGGCCTTCAAATTTTGATTTGTCTGACCTCAGAACAGTTTCCACTTTGTCACAGTCCATTATAAGTGAGCCTTGGCCCAGAGAAAACGCCTACACTTCTGGATCATGTTTAGATATGGCTTCTTTTTTGGCCTATAGAGTTTTAGCCGGCAACGGTGAATGGCACGGTGGATTGTGTTCACCGACAATGTTTTCTGGAAGTATTCCTGAGCCCATGTTGTGATTTCCATTACAGTAGCATTCCTGTATGTGATGCAGTGCTGTCTAAGGGCCCGAAGATCACGGGCATCCAGTATGGTTTTTCGGCCTTGACCCTTACGCACAGAGATTGTTCCAGATTCTCTGAATCTTTGGATGATATTATGCACTGTAGAAGATGATAACTTCAAACTCTTTGCATTTTTTTTTACTTAACCACTTAAGCCCCAGAAGATTTTACCCCCTTCCTGACCAGGGTTTTTTTTGCGATTTTTTACTGCGTGACTTTAACGGACAATTGAGCGGTCTTGTGACGCTGTACCTAAACGAATTTCACGTCCTTTTTTTCCCACAAACAGAGCTTTCTTTTGGTGGTATTTGATCACCTGTGTGATTTTTTGATCATGCGCTATAAACAAAAAAAGAGTGTAAATTTTGCAAAAATAACAATATTTTTCACTTTTTTTTATATGAAATTCCCCCCCAAAAAAATGTAAAAATCTAAATTTTTTAACATTTTCGGCCAATTTGTTTTATGGTTGCACAGGTGATCAAATACCACCAAAAGAAAGCTCTGTTTGTGGGAAAAAAAAGGACGTCAAATTTGTTTAGGTACAGCGTCGCACGACCGCGCAATTGTCCGTTAAATTCACGCAGTGCCGAATCGCAAAATAGGCCCTGGTCAGGAAGGGGGTAAAATCTTCCGGGGCTTAAGTGGTTAATGTCCAACAAGCTTTATTGCTAGCAGTGCACAAAGCCGGACTTGTGGCTCCCCAGACCCTCTCCTACTCCTTCAATACACTTATCCCCAATGGGGGCTTAATCAAGAGCAAATCTAAGTACTCAAATTTGTCTTGATGTTTATTTCCTGCACTAAGACTGGTAGAGGAAGGGTTAAAGTATAACTAAAGGCAAAGTTTTTTCTCCAATTTGGATCGAGTAAGGGAGGGTTACAACCTCTGTCAGTTTTTATTTTTTTGCCATCTGTGTCCTACTTGGGAGATTTCCCTTGACTTCCTGTTCAACAGCCAAAACAGGAAGTGAGAGGAAATCCCTCTAAAGTGAGGTAATCCCTGGTTGTCAACTGAACTTGGAACATTTCCCCTCTATTCCTGTTCTGGTAACATCCCACAATTTGGGATTTTCTTTCACTCTCGGTGATGATGGTAAAAAGGACAAATAGGGTGAAACTATCTAACAGGGACACAAACAGCAACAAAAAACCGACAGGGGTTAATAAACAGAGCATCCGGAAAGTATTCACAGCGCTTCACTTTTTCCACATTTTGTTATGTTACAGCCTTGTTCCAAAATGGATTCAATTCATTATTTTCCTCAAAATTCTACAAACATAATGACAACATGAAAGAAGTTTGTTTGAAATGTTTGCAAATTTATTAAAAATAAAAACAAAACAAATCCCAAGTTCAATACTTTGTTGAAGCACCTTTGGCACCGATTACAGCCTCAAGTCTTTTGAGTATGATGCTACAAGCTTGGCACATCTATTTTTGGGCAGTTTCTCCAATTCCTCTTTGCAGGACCTCTCAAGCTCCATCAGGTTTTTCAGCTCTCTCCAGAGATGTTCAATCGGGTTTAGGTCTGGGCTCTGGCTGGGCCACTCAAGGACATTCACAGAGTTGTCCCGTAGCCACTCCTTTGTTATCTTGGCTGTGTGCTTAGGGTCGTTGTCCTGTTGAAAGATGAACCTTCACCCCAGTCTGAGGTCCAGAGTGCTCTGGAGCAGGTTTTCATCAAGGATGTCTCTGTACATTGCTGCACTCATCTTTCCCTCAATCCTGACTAGTCTCCCAGTCCCTGCCACTGAAAAACATCCCCATAGCATGATGCTGCCACCACCATGCTTCACTGTAGGGATGGTAATGGCCAGGTGATGAGCGGTGCCTGGTTTCCTCCAGACATGATGCTTGCCATTCAGGCCAAAGAGTTCAATCTTTGTTTCATCAGACCAGAGAATTTTGTTTCCCATGGTCTGAGAGTCCTTCAGGTGCCTTTTAGCAAACTCCATGCCGGCTGTCATGTGCCTTTTACTGAGGAGAGGCTTCCGTCTGGCCACTCTACTATACAGGTCTGATTGGTGGAGTGCTGCAGAGATCATTGTTCTTCTGGAAGGTTCTCCTCTCTCCACAGAGAAACGCTGGAGCTCTGACAGAGTGACCATGGGGTTCTTGGTCATCTCTCTGACTAAAGCCCTTCTCCCCTGATCGCTCAGTTTGGCCGGGTAGCCCGCCCTCAGAATCTGGGTGGTTCCAAACTTCTTCCATTTACGGATGATGGAGGCCACTGTGCCCATGGGGACCTTCAATGCTGCAAAATATTTTCTGTACTCTTCCCTAAATCTGTGCCTCCATATAATCCTGTCTATGAGGTCTACAGGCAATTCCTTGGACTTCATGGCTTGGTTTGTGCTCTGACATGCACTGTTACCTGTGGGACCTTATATAGACAGGTGTGTGCCTTTCCAAATCATGTCCAATCAACTGAATTTACCATAGGTGTACTCCAATCAAGTTGTAGAAACATCTCAAGGATGATCAGTGGAAACAGGATGCACCTGAGCTCAATTTTGAGTGCCATGGCAAAGGGTGTGAATACTTATGTACATGGGTTCTTTTTTTTCATTTTTTTTATTTTTAATAAATTTGCAAAGATTTCAAACAAATTTCTTTCACGTTGTGATTATGGGGGTATTGTTTGTAGAATTTTGAGGAAAATAATGAATTTAATAAATTTTGGAATAGGGCTGTAAAAAAATGTGGAAAAAGTGAAGCGCTGTGAATACTTTCCGGATCTATCTATTTTCAATCTATTCCAAACTAAAAAAAAAAAAAAATTTTTGCTTTTAGACATACATTAAGTCATATCAGCCAATCAGAGTCTGCTGCAGTGCACAGAAGGAGAGAGCAAAGTGAGTAGAAGGATGACCGTGTCAATGTAATATTCCTTCACAGGCCCAATCAGCAAGCTGGAGTTGAGTTCTTGATTAAGTTAAAGCGTTTGTTACCTCAAAACTTCATATTCCTGATATGTGGCTGCTGTACTATGTACTTGTATGAGAAAGTCTCCTGTTCTCTTTGTGTGAAATCCCTTGTGTTCTGCCAGTCCCTCTGCTTTCCTATTAAAAACTGACCACACTAAGCAGGAGAGCACAGCATGCTCAGTTCTCTAGCTATGCTGGAAACTCAGTATGCTCTCCTTTCAATGATCAGACTTGTCCTGACACACCCCCTGTTGCACAGCCATTTACTGGGAAGATCAGTGTGCTGCTGCTTCTCCTCCCCTCAGCTCCTATGCAGCTGAGCATAGAGAGAATGTGATAACAAAAAAGGGAAGAAAGGTATTTATAATGTATTTTTATATCTATACAAAAATATTTCCCTTTATTTCTATAATAACCACTTGCCGACCAGCTGCCGTCGATATACGGCGTCAGGTCGGCAGGTTCCTGCGTATCGTTGTACCTGTACGGCGGTTCGCGGGAGTGATCCTGTGGGCGCGCGCCCATTTGCCAGCAGGGAAGCCGATGCACGGGGCCGGCGGCCAGGATTGCCGCCGGCCACCCGTGATCGTTCCCTGTGAAGAGAGAGAATGGCGGTCTGCTGTTGTAAACACAGCAGACCGTTGTTCTCTCAGATATCAACACCTATCTAGGAAAACAGGTCTCTGGTTGATGTCACAAGCCCCTCCCCCTCACAGTTAGAAAACACTCCCCTAGGCTCACATTTAACCCTTTGATCGCCCCTGAGATAACTCTTTCCCTGTCAGTGTCATTAGTACAGTGACAGTGCATATTTTAGCACTGATTACTGTAGTAATGTCACTGGTACCCCCAAAAGTGTCAAAAATGTCAGTTAGGGGTCCGATCTGTCCGCCGCAATGTCGCAGTATGAACTCCTTTTCTGGCTATCTGTGTCCAGGCTGGGGATATTTCAGTTGCGTATGTATGATGATCCCGCTCTTCATCCTCCTTTCTGTCTGCTCTCTGATTTATGTACTGTGGCTGTGTCTAAGCAATCCAGAGATCCAGCAGAAACATGCCCTTGTACTGCCCCCCACAGCCAGTAACCTGCCATAACACTAGAGGGCTTACCGGTGACGGTATCCACCGTACTGAACGAGATCATGGATGGCGTGGGCTCCTTTGCGGCAGGCGGTGGAAGAGGGAAAGTTGGTGCGGCCCCCGGAGGAGGGAAGTAGGAAATCTGGAGGGTCAGTGTTGCCTGTGACAATACAAAAAAAGTAATCTTATTATATTACCTATTGGTCATTTCTGTTACAAATTGTTCAACATAAACCTATACCAACAGGCTTCAATCTAAAGAAAACTGGTATCAACATACAGGTACATACAAAGAATTATGTTAAAGGATAACATACGTATCTCCTTAGACCCAGTCTGTCTGAACAGTATAGTCACTTGCTGAGTAAGCGCAACCCACAGGCAGCTTAACTCTTAAGTAAGACTAGGGCAGCCAGCAGAAACTTTTTGGCCCCTTACACAGCTTTAGGCCTGGGCCCCCCTGGGCCTGACCACCAACATTCCCAAGGGCCTGTCTACTGGCCGTCCAACTGAATCCACCCCCCCCCCCCCAAATCCAGCAAAGAGACAGCCCCGTATATTAAGCAAAGAGAAATCCCAATCCAACAAAAAGACGGTCCAATCCAGCCCTATATATTCAGCAAAGAGAAATCCCAAACCAACAAAAGGACGCCCAATCCAGCCCCATATATTCAGCAAAGAGACATCCCAATCTAACAAAGAGACAGCCCTATATATTCAGCAAAGAGAAATCCCAATCCAGCAAAAAGACGGCGCAATCCAGCCCCATATATTCAGCAAAGAGACATCCCAATCCAACAAAGAGACAGCCCAATCCAGCCCCATATATTCAGCAAAGAGACATCCCAATCCAACAAAGAAACAGCCCTATATATTCAGCAAAGAGAAATCCCAATCCAACAAAGAGACAGCCCTATATATTCAGCAAAGAGAAATCCCAATCCAACAAAGAGACAGCCCTATATATTCAGCAAAGAGAAATCCCCAATCCAACAAAGAGACTGCCCAATCCAGCCCCATATATTCAGCAAAGAGACATCCCAATCCAACAAAGAGACAGCCCTATATATTCAGCAAAGAGAAATCCCAATCCAACACAAAGAGACGGCCCAATCCAGCCCCATATATTCAGCAAAGAGACATCCCAATCCAACAAAGAGACAGTCACAGCACAGGCCCTCTTCCAGCAACATTGTCAATCAATTTACCATTGTGATGTCTAACAACTTGTCTCCAGACCAGTCCACAGTGAGCACTGAGCAGTCTTGCATGCTACTCTCAGTGCAGCTCTTCCACGTTGCTAAACTGCGACTAGCGTGGCTCCCATACCAGCACCCGCAGGGAGAGGCAGAGTGCAAATTATATCACTTCATCTTCCCCCTGCAGCCATAATTAAGTGAGGTGCACTGACTCCTCGGTCACCCTGCTTTAGCAATTTCTAGTGTAGCACTGCCCCCTAGAGGACTGCTGAGAATTACACTTTCTGGATTCCCCTGGGTTACCCCTGGGAACGGATAGCAGACAAACAGCATTGAAAGTTCTTGGCTCAGTCAATAATCAATCCAGGGGATGTTGGATTTTTGTGTTTTATATGGGAACTGGGATAGGAGAAGGGATGAGTGGGATACTCCAACTATGAACTATGCACAATCTTGAGGACAACAACTAGCTGTGGTGTGCGGCAAGGCCACTGCTTCACCTTGCCACTGAAGTGAAGATAGTTTAAAAGGTTTTTGCTTTAATTATTCTCTTCAGGGTTCTGAAACTGGCACCCCCTTTCCTCTCAATACCGGTGTGCTGACACCTGCCCGCTGACCCTAGCTTCTGGAATGGTCCGCTTCCTGGCAGACCCCTGGGCAAGTTCCTCTGTACTCACGGACACTGTTTTTCCAGAGTCACCATTGCCTCCAAACTCCACTTGTCAGCATCCACTGGACCTCTGCATTCAGCAACACCTTCAGGTTCACCAGGCCAACCGCCTGTGACCACCTTTCCCATCTGCAGAAGGAGAAACAGCCGTACTCTCCTTCTGGGACTTGGTTTCCTGCCCAAAGACACCCTGCCACATGTGCCCTTGGCTTTTATAGCCTATCCCAGGATGCACCGCTGTCTGTGCCAACCCACTGGGACAGCCACAAAAGCCTGTGTGTCACTGGCTAGGTTTCCTCCACTGTCCAACAGGCTCCCCTATTGGATACAATGGGGACTCTCCCTCAGCCCATATGAATCACACCCTGGATACATGCAACAGGCCTGACTAGAAATCCTGCTCCCCTAATAAGCAGACAGAGCCACTAGGTTTTACCTGCCACTCTCCTGATAAGCAGGCAGAGCAAATTACACTCCCTACCTAGCACCTATCTAGGAGGCTGCTACATTAGGTAATACCATGGCTGGCCCAAGACATTGTGCTGCCTGGGTCCACTAATAAAATTCTGCATCCCCCCCACCCAAAAAAAAAATATAAAAATCACACCCACCAAAAGGCCCCACATCTATTTTATACAAAATGTAAAAAATATTATATTTACTGTTATCTTCTTCCATAACTCACCACTGGACCGGTCCACCAAACACCCACTGTCTGTCCCCAGTCCTCCTGTCACTCCTGTGTCTGCCACCGCCCTAGAAGATCCAGCCTGCCCTGCGTGAGATGGAGTGCGCTGATGTCTGACGTCATTGCGCACACCACGATCACGTGAGGGACGTTCCCCAGAGGAGACGTTCTGCCTTCTCATTCTCATCAGTTTGCACTACGGGCAGCAGCATGAGATGGGGAAATGCCACCCATAACGCGCCTGCAAACTGGTGACACACAAAACAGCTGGAAGACCAATCTTAAGAGTCAATTTGCCGCCCCTCTCCAAGTTCCGCCCGGGTCCAATGGACCCAGCAGAACCCATGGTAGGGCCGGCCCTGGCTACTACAGCAGCAACAACTCAGTGTCACTGGTTGGGGCCTGAACAGCCGGGCCCCACAGGATCCCTGGGCCCTCTACATGTGTATTGGCTGTCGCCCCCTGATGGCAACCTTGAGTACGACACAGATGTTAAAGAGGCTGTAAGCCCTCTCTTTGAACTTGTACCTATAGATAAGCCTTTAACCACTTGCCGACCGCCGCACGACTATTTACTGCGGCGGTCAGCCCCACCGAGGCAAAGCGACGTAGTACTACGTCGCTCGCCTGTGAGGCTCTAGGGAGCGAGCGTGCCCCGCCGGTCACTCGCGATCGTCCGTTACAGCGGGAGAAAGGCAGGCGGCTAATGTAAACAAAGCCGCCTGTCATTCTCCCCTGAGTAAGAATGGAGATCGTACGGTTCTGCTATGTAGTACCGTTGATCTCTGTTCTTACACGTCAAGCCACATCCAATCACAGTTAGAGGCACGCCCCTAGGGACACACTTAGCCCCTCCCTCTCAAAAAAAATTAACCCTTCGCTGCCAGTGTCATTTTTACAGTAACAGTGCATATGTATAGCACTGATTACTGTAGTAATGTCACTGGTAACCCCAAAAGTGTCAAAAATGTCAGTCAAGGGTCCGATCTGTCCGCCGCAATGTTGCAGTCCCGCAAAAAAAAATCGCAGATCGCCGCCATTACTCGTTAAAAAGAAAAACAAACCAATCAAAATACGCTTTTTGCAATTTTTTTACCAAACATATGTAGCATAAAACAAATTGGCCTAAAATGTTAAAAAAAATTTGATTTTTACATTTTATTTGGGGAATTTCATATAAAAAAATTTTGAAAACTATTGTTATTTTTGCAAAATTGTCGCTCTTTTTTTGTTTATAGCGCATGATCAAAAAATCGCACAGGTGATCAAATACCACCAAAAGAAAGCTCTGTTTATGGGAAAAAAAGGACGTCAAATTCATTTAGGTACAGCGTCACACGACCGCGCAATTGTCCGTTAAAGTCAAGCAGTGCCGAATCGCAAAATAGGCCCTGGTCAGGAAGGGGGTAAAATCTTCCGGGGCTTAAGTGGTTAATAAGCGGTGGTGCGGTGTGTCACTCTGACTCACGCATCTCCGATCTCAGTAAAAAGCCTAATAACATTGGTTCCTTACCATGTGACCAGCTGTGTCCAATCACAGCTGGTCACATAGTAAATAGGAAGTGCCGCTAATTGGCTTTCCTCAGTTTGTGCCTGACAGGCGCGAGTAGAGGAGAGCCGATCGATGGCTCTCCTGGCAGTGGGGGGTTTGTGCTGGTAATCAGAGCATTGATTACCAGTGTAGACCCTTGGGGGGATGCCACTAGAGCCACCAGGGATTGCCCACCCATGGCCACCAGGGATGCCAACCCATGACCACCAGGGATGCCCACCCATGGCCACCAGGGATGCCAATCAGGCCTCAGGGACCCTTTCAGTGCCCTCCTCATCAGAGCTGCCTATGATTGCCATCTATCAGTGCCGCCTACCAGTGCCAATCATTGCCATCTATCAGTGCTGCCCACCAGTGCCCATTATTGCCCATCAGTGCAGCCTATCAGTGTCCATCAGTGCCACATATCAGTGCCCACCAGTGCTGCATATCAGTGCTGCCTATCAGTGCTGCATATTAGTGCCTCATCATCAGTGCTACCCCATCAGTGCCTCCTCATCAGTGCAGGAACAAACTTATCTATTTACAAATTTTATAACATAAACAAAAAAACTTTTTTTTTGTTTCAAACTTTTCAGTCTTTTTTTTTTTTTGTGTAGCAAAAAAGAAAAAACCTTGTGGTGATCAAATACCACCAAAAGAAAGCTCTATATGTGGGAAAAAAATGAAATACATTTAGTTTAGGTACAGTGCTGCATGACCGCGCAATTGCCATTCAAAATGCAACAGCGCTAAAAGCCTGGGCAGGAAGGGGTGAAAGTGCCCGGTATTGAAGTTGTTAAAGAAGAACTTTCTAAAGAATACCCAATCACCTACAAGGAAAATTTAAAAAAAAACAGCATTTTCCTTGCACGATTGGATGATGGAAATCAGCAGAGCTTCACCACATTTACTAAACTCTGGGGAAAATGAGTGCAACGGCACTTGCAAATTGCACAGTCTACTTGCCTTTAGTAAATCCAACCCATCATTTCTAAGCCTGTAATTTCCAAGCCCTGGACGTGGCCCTGTATCGTTCACCATTCATTTTTCGTTAACCAACTGTTTATTGTGCCGCACGCAATGTGATATCTATAGAAACGCCTATTGCTGAATTATCTTCTGGATGATGGAATTACAGCCTCCCGGCTCATCCAAAAGAAGCAGAAATATGGGACATCCCTGACACACAAAGCCGGACCTTTTGTAGTTTTAATAGTGTAGTCCCCCTCTACACAATTTATATAATTTTTTTACATAAATTGAGCTTTCTTTTGGTGGTATTTGATCACCACTAGGTTTTAATTTTTCGTCATATAGACCAAAAAATACCTTTTTACTAAAATTTGTTTACTTTCTGCTATAAAACATATCCAATAAAATACCCAATAAGTGTATATAAATTGGTTTGCGTGAAAGTTAAAGTGTCTACCCTCACATGGATATATATTTTTTTCATACTAGTAATGGTGGTGATCAGCGACTTATAACAGGACTGCGATATTGTGCCGGACAAACAGACACTAATTCACACTTTTGATCCTTTGCAGGAACCAGTGACACTAATATAGTGATCAGTGCTAAAAATATACACAGTTAATTTACTAATGACACTGGCTGGGAAGGGGTTAACATCTAGGGCAATCAAAGGGTTAAATGTGTGCCTAGCCAGTGTTTTTGTGTACTATGTGAGGTGATTTTACTAAGGTAAGTGCTGAATTTTCTTCCTTGCTTTGCAGGGAAAAAAAATCCCTGACATCCCCACTGTCACATAGGCAGAGCTCTGTCCAGCCTCTCTTCTCAATAATCGGCGGGTGGCAGTGGACAGCCATTACCTGTCACCCACTGATTGGCTTCTGCTGTAAATAAGCAGAAGCGGTGCGCCCTCTAGGTGGAAGTGTGGAATCATGTATATACATGTGATCCTGTATAGAACAGCCGCCCTGTAGCAGTAAGTCTGCTATGGGGGTCGGGAATTGGTTAAAGTTTAGGGTGATTAACAAAAGCAAACATACATACTCACTTCTATGCTGTAGCATTGATGTGATGCTGCAGCTGTCCTCTAAACCTGAAAAGCTGAGTGATTGCTCAGTTTTTGGATCGCTTTGAGCAGACAGCGGTGACTATCAGTCAAGCAGCTAGGTGGATCCTGACAATATGGTCGGGATCCTTCCAGAGCCTTTACTGGCTCTGTGATGTCAGCTGACAGCAGGCAATAGCCCTGCTGTCAGCTGATTCTGGGTCACAGGAGAGCAAAATTAAGTGCACTCCTGTAACCCACAAGAGGAGTATGGTCAGCAACTTTGCCATACTTCTCTTTTAAAGCACTATTTAAATCCAAAAGCAAACATTTATTTTATTGCAGCTTACCAATTCTTAGATGTGATGGCTGCATTTGTTTTCTTTTATAGGCTTTCTTTCGTCTATTTTCTGGTGATCCAGCCACTAAGTCTGTTGTTTTTCAAAAGCACAAGCTCTCCAGCAGAATGTATCAGTTACAGAGATGAGACAAACCATTTTAACACTGGCAGAGGTTCTTGATCTTGATTTAATTAAAACCTTTATCCCAAAAGGAAAAAAATTGTTTGCTGTAACTAATTATAAAGTGTGAGCTGGAGTTTGGCTTCAATTTGTTAGCGTATTTAAATCTGCTAATATATCGCACAGCCCCCCCCCCCCTTCCGATTGCTGCTGTCCAAAGGTGCCCCCTGTGCTCCTTCATCCAGAGTGGGGGGCGCTATTCTACAGGAGGTGCGTTACTGGCCAGATCACCTGGTGAAAGCAGAGGGAAGAGAAGCCTAAAAAAGGAAAATGAATGCAGCCACCATTAGTTTGCATTAGATTGGTAAGCGGCAATATATGACATTTTTGGTTTTGGGTTTAATACCGCTTTAAGTTTGGAAATAAACAGTGGATACAATGTACACAACACAGAGAGGTCCTAATTTCCAGTCTATGCATTGTCATCACTTAGGATATAAATTATATCTAACGTTTACATTGTAACAACATGGAGTCCTTCAAGTCCTGCCCTGGAATCTCCTAATATTGCAGACTCACGGAACCCTCACATTCCATGGCTAGAAATGGAAACACAACGCAGGCCTGACAGCCAATTCTCCCAGCTGTCAGGAATCAGAGTCTGTGCTCTATGATATTACCTCCCAACTGTTAGAGATGGGAACGATGAACACCTTCTATGGAAAGACATTGTTGCTTTATCTCCAGTCATGTAGACTATGAAGAGCTCATAAGACACACGCTATTTCTCTTTACCTTCCAAGATTTCACGGCTTAAGGCAAAGTTCACATCTATGCAGGTTGCAGTTGATAGATTTTTTCTTGAGAATTTTGAGTTTTGGACACATTTTTGATACTTTTGTTTGGCTAATAGGAAAGTATGACAATTCTGTTCATGGAATGTGACTTTGATGCGACTTTACACTCTCTGGAAATCAAGTCGCGTCTATGTCGCATCAAAGTAATGCAGGAATCTTTATGTGTCCAAAGTCACAAGTTAGGGTTAGGGTTAGTGTTAAATGTTAGGCTTAGGGTTAGATGTAGGGTTAAGGGCTAGGACTAGGGTTAGGGTTAGGCTTAAGGTTAATGACTAGGATTAGAGTTAGAGTTTGGATTAGGGTTAAGGTCTACAGTTAGAGTTAGGGTTAAGGTCTATGCTTAGAGTTAGGGTTGGGTTAAAGGCTAGGGTTGGAGTTGGGGTTAAAGGCTAGGGTTAGAGTTGGGGTTAGGGTTAAGGGCATGGGTTAGAGTTAGGGTTAAGGGCTAGGGTTAGAGTTGGGGTTAGTGTTAAGGGCTAGGGTTAGAGTTGGGGGTTAGTGTTAAGGGCTAGGGTTACAATTAGGGTTAAGGGCTATGATTAGAGTTAGGGTTAAGGGCTAGGATTAGAGTTAGAGTTAAGGGCTAATGTTAGGGTTAGGGTTAAGGGCTAGGGTTAGAGTTGGGGTTAGGGTTAAAGGCTAATGTTAGGGTTAAGGGCTAGGGTTTGAATTGGGATTAGGGTTAAGGACTAGGATTAGAGTTAGGGTCAAGGGCTAGGGTTCGGGTTAGGGGCTAGGATTAGAGTTAGGGTTATGGACTAGGGTTAAGGGCTAGGATTAGAGTTAGGGTTATGGACTAGGGTTAAGGGCTAGGATTGGAGTTAGGGTTAAGGGCTAGGGTTAGGGGCTATCGTTAGGGTTAAGGGCAAGGATTAGTGTTAGGGTTAAGGGCTAGGGTTAGCATTGGGGTTAAGGGCTAGGGTTAGGGTTGAGGGCTAGGATTAGAGTTAGGGTTATGGGCTAGGGTTAAGGCCCAGGATTAGAGTTAGGGTTAAGGGCTAGGGTTAGGGTTAAGGGCTAGGATTAGAGTTAGGGTTCAGGGCTAGGGTTAGGGTTAAGGGCTAGGATTAGAGTTAGGGTTAAGGGCTAGGGTTAGGGTTAAGGGCTAGGATTAGAGTTAGGGTTAAGGGCTAAGATTAGCGTTGGGGTTAAGGACTAGGATTGGGGTTAGGGTAAGGGCTAAGATTAGCGTTGGGGTTAAGGACTAGGATTGGGGTTAGGGTAAGGGCTAAGATTAGCGTTGGGGTTAAGGGCTAGGGTTAGGGGCTAGGGTTAGGGTTAAGGGCTAGGGTTAGAGTTAGGGCAAGGGGCTAAGGTTACAGTTCGTGGTAAACATTATGTATAGTGTTAGCCGTAATTGTTAGGGTTTAGCGTTCTAACCCTAAGAGAATTACCGCTAACCCTAATTCTAACTCTAAACCTAACATTTAACCCTTAACCCTAACTCTAACCCTAGCCCTTAACCCTAACATACGACTTTGGACACATAAAGGTTTCTGCACTACTTTGATATGACATTGATACTACTGTAGTGCCAGAAAGTGTAAAGTCACATCAAAAGTTGCACTCCATGAACAGAACTGTAATACTTTCCTATTAGCCCAAAAAATAAAAAAATAAATAAATAAAAAAAAATAAACCAATAACGCAACACTTGCATTTTTGCTGCAGTTTATTGAAGTCTATTACACACAAAACACAATCCCTGAATTGTGGGAGAAAAAAAGTCCCCGACCCTTTCCAAAAAACACACCGGCTTAAAACTACCCGATGTGAACTAGATCCATAGGAAATCATTTTAAATGGACTGTAGAGCGTTTCTGCAAAACGCACTAGAAAAACGCATAGATGTGAATCAATTGTAAGTTAGATAAAATAATTACAATTTTTTCATATTGAACTTAGGGCACAAAAACTCATTAAAGTGGTTGTAAACCTCAGACATGAAATATGAACAAAGCTTATCCCTCTATAGTGTGTACTTGTCTCAGTCCAGAGCACTAAGTGTAATTTCTGTCTGCTGCCTTGTTCCTCTGCAATCAGCATGAGTCACTTCTGTCAACTTTTACTGACACCAAAAGAAAAAAGGTGACAGGGGAGGGAGCTCCAGCACACAGCCTGTGATTGACAGCCTTAGCTCTGTTCCTGTGTGCTGTATGAAAGGGGGTGGGTCCCTTCCCTTCCCTCCAATAAGCTCTCAGAGCTCTCCTTGCCAAGCTCTACAAAATGTAACTTCAGCTCCCCACCCACTTTTTTTCTGAACTCTCAGACAAGCTTTATAATTCAGCACTTTGAACGGATGTAGAGAAGGGGAGACTGCAAATAAACAGGTACAACTTATGTAGGAGGATTTGTTTCCTCTCTGTGTATCACCAGAGGCCAGTCACTTCACTGGGTATATTTAAGGGTTTACAACCACTTTAAATATATTCCTCAAAAGCCACAAATGATATAAATCTATGTTGTGTGCTCCAAATGCCTTTGCAAACCCAGAAATTAACTTGGAAATGTAGCTGTGACATCATCACTGTGCTGTATATATAGCAGAGATGTGGGAGGGGCTCAGCAGGCTCCACCCACTACAGGCTGCCTGTAGAAAACTACAGGAGGGGCGGAGACAAGACCAGTCACCCTGCACAAGGAGAGAGAGCAGCAGTGAGCGGTCTTTATTACAGGAAGTTTTACACTAGATTACTGCACAGATCTGGAAGAAATGCACAAAGCACACTGAGATTCAGGAAGAATACACATGATGAATGGATTTAGAAGATATTTCCTTATCCCGGAGTTTGGCTTTAAGCAGAACTATGTATTAAATGTACAGGAAAGAGGGCCCCTTGTACTACATAGGTGATGGTGGATCTAGAGGAGATTGTACAATCAGATTGTATAGTGGATGGCCCTTATACAGGCAGGACTGTCTAGTTTAAAGCATTTATATAATAATGTAAAACCCCCCCTCTTCTTCTACTTACCCCGGTGCTCTGCTTCTTGTTGTCCAGTAGGGGGGAATTATAGGTGGCGGTCAGGTTGGCAGAATTGAATAAGTCCCGGAGCTGCACCCTGGTCTCACCCAGGAATCTAGAATGAAGATCAAATGACAACATTTACCGCATAGAAATATTAAAGCCTAACTTCAGCCAAACAATTTCTACAGGCATACCCCGTTTTACGTACACTCACGAGTACGGACACAGCTTGGTCAGCTTGGCATGGCACTACTCCCGATTTTTAACATTGGCATCTATGGGAAATCTTGGTCAGCTTGACATGGCACTGCTCCCAAACCATAAGTAACAGGGATCGAGAGGGGACCCAGGACTACAACATATCCTATTTTGTGGTCAGCCAGCTTGCCTAGGTAATCTACCATGTCATAGTCCTGGTTCCCCTTAACATGCTCCCCAAGTTTGGTGTCCTTGTCACTTATGGTTTGGGAGCAATGCCATGTCAAGCTGACCAAGATTTCCTATGGAGCTAATGTATTTACATGCATTGAGAAGTGAAAAAAGGTATTGCTTCACTTTAAGTACATTTTCGTTTTTCATACATGCTCTGGTCCCATTGTGTACTTAAAAGTGGGGTATGCCTGTATTGTGTAAACTACTAGTCCCATCAATCCCCTGTGGAATGCAGATGAATAATGAATAATGAAAAAAGGCAGGCTTGAAGTCCAGCCTGGGTGACAACTAGAGTTGGGCTGAACAACCCCCTGGTTCCGTTTGCGCCAGATCTCTCAAACGTCGCAAAGGTTCGGACCAGAACCCCAAACCCTATTGAAGTCTATAGGACCCCAAATTTAAAAAATCAAAAGTGCCCATTTTGAAGGCTTATATGCAAGCTATTGGCCATAAAAAGGGTATGAGGACCCGGGTACTGCACCAGGGGACATGTATCAAAGCAAATATTTTTTTTAAAAGATAAGTTTTACAGGAGCAATGATTTTATTAATGCTTAAAGTGCAACAGTAAAAATAAAAAATTCCTTTAACCGCTTCCACCCCGCCCACTTTATATGAATAGCGGGATGGGAGCTTCGCTGTTCTGAGCCGCGTGGCCATGCAGCGGAACGATCCTGCGATGGCTGTGATCACAGAACACAGCCAAGCACAGATAGGGATATAGGCGCTGTGATTGGCTCTCCCGATCACATGATGGCTGTGTCCAATCACAGCCTTCAAAGTGTAAACAGAGACACGTGTCTCTGTGACAGTTCTCCCCATTGAGCTTAGTGCGGGGGTGGGGATGGCAGCTGCAGCCTATGTGATAGCTCTGTGAGTAGGGGATAATTTTACACACAGAGCTGTCATGGATAACACAGACTTCAGCCTTCCCCACACACAGTACACTAAGCACCACTGTCACCCCTGTCCCTGTCCCATGAACATCTGTCACAGTGTCCCATCACATCTGTACCAGTGCAGAAAACATCTGTCACAAAGTCCCATCCCATCTGTACCAGTACACACATCTGTACCAGTGCACAAAATATCTGTCAGTGTCCCCATGAACATCTGTACCAGTGCAGAAAACATCTGTCACAGTGGCCCCATGAATATCTGTACCAGTGCACAAAACATCTGTCACAGCAGTGGCCCCATGAACAGCTGTACCAGTGCACAAAACATCTGTCACAGTGGCCCCATGAATATCTGTACCAGTGCACAAAACATCTGTCACAGCAGTGGCCCCATTAACAGCTGTACCAGTGCACAAAACATCTGTCACAGTGGCCCCATGAATATCTGTACCAGTGCACAAAACATCTGTCACAGTGTCCCATAACATCAGTACCAGTGCACAAAACATCTGTCACAGTGTCCCCGTGAACATCTGTTCCAGTGCATAAAACATCTGTCACAGTGTCCCCATGAACATCTGTTCCAGTGCACAAAACATCTGTCACAGTGTCCCCATTGCATCTGCACCAGTGCACAAAACATCTGTCAGTGTCCCCATCGCATCTGCACCAGTGCACAAAACATCTGTCACAGTGTTCTATCACATCTGTACCAGTGCACAAAACATCTGTCACAAAGTCCCATCCCATTTGTACCAGTACACACATCTGTACCAGTGCACAAAATATCTGTCAGTGTCCCCATGAACATCTGTACCAGTGCACAAAACATCTGTCAGTGTCCCCATGAACATCTGCACCAGTGCACAAAACATCTGTCACAGTGGCCCCATTAATATCTGTACCAGTGCACAAAACATCTGTCACAGTGGCCCATAACATCTGTACCAGTGCACAAAACATCTGTCAGTGTGCCCATGAACATCTGTACCCATGCACAAAACATCTCTGTGCCCCCATGAACATCTGTACCCGTGCACAAAACCTTTTTTCACAGTGTCCAATCACATCTGTACCAGTGCACACATCTATACCAGTGCACAAAACATCTGTAAGTGTCCCCATGAACATCTGTTACAGTGCACAAAACATCTGTCACAGTGTTCTATCACATCTGTACCAGTGCACAAAACATCTGTCAGTGTCCCCATGAACATCTGTTCCAGTGCACAAAACATCTGTCACAGTGTCCCATCACATCAGTACCAGTGAACAAATATCTGTCACAGTGTCCCCATGAACATCTGTTCCAGTGCACAAAACATCTGTCACAGTGTCCCATCACATCAGTACCAGTGCACAAAACATCTGTCACAGTGTCCCCATTGCATCTGCACCAGTGCACAAAACATCTGTCAGTGTCCCCATCGCATCTGCACCAGTGCACAAAACATCTGTCACAGTGTTCTATCACAGCTGTACCAGTGCACAAAACATCTGTCAGTGTCCCCATGAACATCTGTTCCAGTGCACAAAACATCTGTCACAGTGGCCCATCACATCTGTACCAGTGCACAAACATCTGTCACAGTGTCCCCATGAACATCTGTTCCAGTACACAAAACATCTGTCACAGTGTCCCATCACATCAGTACCAGTGCACAAAACATCTGCAATAGTGTTCCATTGTGACATCACCAGTGTCGGCTGGTGGACAGTCAACATCCGTACCAGTGTATAAGTGCAAAAAACTTCTGTCAGTGTACCAGTGTCCCACTGATAAATAAATAAAAAACGTAAAGCGCACCTGCACCCCCCGCACTTGCGTGCAAAGGCGAATGCACACGTTGGTCCCATACGTATATGTAAACGGTGATCGCACCACACATGTGAGGTATCGCAGCGAACGTCAGAGTGAGAGAAATAATTCTAGCACCAGACATCCTGTATAACTCTAAACTGGTAACTAATAATGGCTTATAAGGTGTCGCCCTATGGAGATTTTTAAATACTAAAGTTTGGCGCCATTTCACACGCGTGAGCAATTTTAAAGTGTGCTATGTTTGGTATCTATTTACCCCGTGCAACACCATATTTTATATGTTACCAAAAATGTGGGTATTATATTGTCTCTGTGTGCATTGAAATTCATTAAAATGTATTTATGCATTAGTGTGTAAAATTGCGTTTAGAAAACTGTTGCGCAAATACCGTGCGACATAAAAATTAGCAAAACCCACCATTTTATTCTCTAAGGACTTTTCTACAAAAATATATAATGTTTAGGGGATCTAAGTAATATTCTAACAAAAAAACTGATTTTTACTTGTAAACAATAAGGTCTGGTTTTAAAGTAGATCATGGCTGAAGGTACTCCTTGGATGTTGCACCTCTCTATGTGGCTAGACTGTGAATAAGTCTGTGTGGCATGTGGTATCGCCTTACTCAGGAGGAACAGCAGAATGTGTTTTGGGGTGTAGTTGCAAGTATGCATATGCCGTGTGTGAGAAATAACTTGTTAATATGACATTTTTGTGAAAAAAAAATAATAATTTCCTTATTTTCCAAAGAACTATGGAAAAAAAATTACAACTTCAAAAAACTCGCCATACCTCTTACTAAATACGTTGGACTGTCTACTTTCCAAAAAGGGGTCATTTTGGGGATATGTCTTGGCATGTTAGGGCCTCAAGAAATGAGATCAGTACATCATCAGTACATCAGGTGTGATCAATTTTCAATGATTGGTACCACAGATGGTAAACTCTATAACTTTCACACAGACCAAATAATATCCACTAATTTTGGTTATTTTTACCAAAGAAATGTAGCAGAATAAATATTGGTCAAAATTTATGAAAAAAATGACTTATTTGCAAAATTATATAACAGAAACTAAGAAAAACTAATTTTTTTTCAACATTTTCAGTCTTTTTTATTTGTAGCGCAAAAAATAAAAAACCCAGTGGTGATTAAATACCACCAAATGAAAGCTCTATTTGTGTGAACAAAATGATAAAAACTTCATAAGGGTACATTGTTGGCTAACTGCGCAATTCTCATTCAAAACGCGACATCACTGACAGCTGAAAGTTGGCCTGGGCAGGAAGGGGGTAAAAGTGCCCAGTATTGAGGTGGTTAAATATAGTGCCTGGGGGGTCCCCTTAGTCTTGCCTGTAAAGTGAGGCATGTGTACTGTGTATAGAACCTGCAGCAGCAAAACTGACATTTATAAAGAAAAAAAATTGACAGTATACAATACCATTGCCGGCATAACAAAAATGTTAAAAAAATAAACATTTTAAGGGGAAACGCACGGCAAAATTAAAAAAAAAAAAAAAACGGTGTAGAGCCTTATCCAAGCATACAGCTTGGCAGGTCAGGAAAGGAGGGGGAGACAAGCGAGCGCACCCTCCTGAACCATACCAGGCCCCATGCCCTCAACATGGGGGGGTGCTTTGCTCTGCCCCCCCACCCCTAAGCACCTTGTCACCATGTTGATGGGGACAAGGGCCTCTTCCCAACAACCCTGGGCTGTGGTTTTCGGGGTCTGCGGGCAGGGGGCTTATTGGAATCTGGAAGCTTCCTTCAACAAGGGGGTCCCCAGATCCTGGTTCCCAGCCTATGTGAATGAGTATGGGGTACATTATTCCCCTACCCATTCACCAAATAAAAAGAGAATACCCCAGAGGGCCTAGTATGGATTGGGGGAGGGGGGGCAGCCACGTCATTTTTTCCACTTTTTTCTATAGCAAGTGACGTTTTATTTTTCATTCAGCTGTCAGCAGGGAAGCCCATTGACAGCTGATCATTCATCTGTTGCTAGGGATGAGCAGCTTCCTGGCCTGCTCCTTAACCAGCTATTCACCATGCCCTGATTGGGCAAAGCTTTGCCCAATCAGGGCTTAGAATGAACTGTGCAGCAGGCAGTGCATTGTGGGCGCTCACCGGTAAAGATAGCACCGAGAGCCCTGCAAATTCGGTTATTTGCAGAACAGAGGATGTTCGGGCCGATCTTATGCTCAGCACGAACTGTTTGCCCAACTCTAGTGACAACCATGGCTCCCTCCACAGATACAGGGGAAGAATGAGCGTTGTCTCCCTAGGACAGGACGTTTTTTATTTGCAGGTTCACCAGGTAAAAGGAAAGGGGGGAAAAAGCCTGACAAAAGAAAACGAATGCAGCCCCCTTATCTAAGGATGGGTAAGCTGTAATATCTTACACCTTTGGCTTTGGATTTAAATACATTTAGGGCCCATTCACACAAATCTGCAGCCCAAACCCCTGCCGCCCGCACAGCGCTTTGGGTTGCAGAACAGTGCAGCAGGGGGCAGTGTGATGCATATTTTATCACTTTACACAACTCCCTTTTTTTTGTTAAACAAACTTTATTTGAAGCGTACAATGTGCACTCCACTCATATTGATAGACAGATGTGTGGTGAACAGAGATGTATAGTAACGAAGTAGAACTACTTAAGTACTGTACTTAAGTACCGAAATGCGGTATCTGTACTTTCCTAGAGTAGAATTTTTTTCTCCTACTTCTACTTCACTACATTTTTTCGATGATTTCGATACTTCTACTCCGATATTTTTTTTTTGTGCTGCATAGTTACTCGTTACTTTTAAAAAAATTACCACTGCCAGAACAGTAGATGGCAGGTTTCATGAAGCTCAAAAAAGTGTGTATAATGTCATTTGTAAATCAGCGCATACGAAAATAAAGGCTGTGTATAATAAAAGCTGCTATACCAAATCTTTCCAATAAAAAGAAAATATGAAACAAACAAATAAATGGTGCTACAGCGCTTAAAGTGCATCAAGAAACTACTAACAAACACAACTTGGCTGTGCAAATAAAGTGCCTGTGCAATCGATATAATATCATCGTTGCCCCCAGTGCCCTGCCCACACTCCACACAGTATCAAAAATAAAGTGACATGAATGTGCTAAAGCCTAAATGCAGTGAAAATAATTATTCCCACAATGTAACAGTAAATTCAATTCATATAAAATATGACAATAACGAATCTATAACGAAAAGTCCATAAATGAATTCCAGTGTGCAAATCTAAAGTGTCACTTCACTTGTCAGATGCTTCCACCTCCTTCAGTGCTCGAGTGACCGACCAACACACTTAATGGTGGTGGCACTGGTGGATAGCGTCTGGGTGGCACTGGCACTGACTGCACTGGTTCAAAAAGCCATATATATATTTAATTATTTCAATTCTCAATCCCATAGGTCCTCTCCTCATAAGATATTAATAACTTAAGATTAGGTGATGAACTTCTTGGCGGCCCTGGCAGGATGACGGGGACACCCGCCACTTCTGGAGCCGAGCCGCTGTGATTCCCCAACATGTGACAAAGTGACAGCCAGGAGATCTAGTGGCTAGTAGTGCTCAACAATACCGCTTTTATATATAAAAATGAAATAAAATATACTGACTCACAATTTAGTAGTAGGTAGCGTGTAGCAGTAGGCAGCACAACTCAATTCAATCAATCCCACAGCCTCGCTCGCGCCGCGGCCCGCGGAATCACTGTCATGATCATCAAGTTAAGACCGCACTGGAGGAGCCGTGCTGCCGTCTTCCCACTCGAGGTCTCCGCCTCTAAACATGTTGTGTGTCACTCAGACTCCACCCCTTAGGGCCCTTACTGAGAGGAGTTGTGACGCGGGAGCAGGACTCGGAGCATTTTCTTCGTTATCTCATCTTCTTCTCTATGAGGTGAGTGAGGTGGACCGTGGAGAGGGCCTAATCCTTGCCATGGCAAATGTGCCATTTGAGAAACAAATAATCAATATAAAATATTAATATATTGTATACACACGGGTCATGGGTGGCTTTTTTGAACCAAGAAGAGTGAGACTGACGGCTATGATGATTATCCGACCATCCATGGTCCATGGTCCATAAGTGTTGTGTTGTGGTGGTGCCTGTGCTTCCTGCGGCCTGCCTCTGCCTGTGCGGCTGTGCCTGCACTGCAGTGGCCACTGGCAGTGGCACTTGACTTGAGCAAAGCAAATGAGCACTACTAGTGTGAAGGACAGGTGGTGGAAGCATGTTCTGACAAGTTCTTATAATGAAAATAATATAGACAGCTTTTTGAACCAGAGCAGTGCCAGTGCTACTAAGGTGAGAGGCAGAGAGAGAGGCTATCCAGTCCACCACTTTACTTGAGCAGATCACAGAAGAAAGGTGGAAGCATCTGACAGCAAGTGACAGCACTTCTTAGATTGCACACTGGAATTCAGTTATGGACTTTTCCTTATAAAGTTTAGTTTACACACTTAAACTTGCACCTAACTTATTCACAATCACAACTTATTTTATTGTGGTATTGTCATATATATTTTATATGAATTACATTTACATTGTGGGAATAATTTGCACTGCATTTAGCATAGACATGTCACTTTATTTTTGATACTGTGGGCGATGATTTTGAATACAAGAAGAATATATATAATTGCAGGCACTTTGTTTGTAGTTTTTGATGCATTTTTCACTTTAAGCGTTGTAGGTTTGATGAAGCTGGCCTGGCACTTCATCATCAATTGAGCAAATCAAATCAAACCACGATTAAGAAGACTGCGCATGCTCCTGTTCTGCCTTTTGATCAGCTGAAAAGATGGACGAACCAAAAACACCACCTTCCACCCCTGGCCCTTCAACTTCAAGTGATCTGCCTGGCTGTGAGAGTGAGGAAGCTCAGGAAGGAGACCACCCCTGGCTTTAAAAGGGGAAGGGAGGGACATACTTTATCTGTTTTTTGTTTACAAAAAGTTACAGCCTAAGGAATTGTGATTGTCCTTTAGGTTAATCATTTGAATAAATCATTTGAAATAATAAAAAACAATATGATGTTCAAACTTTTGACTTCTTTCTTTAATAACTACATAACACAGTACTTGTACTTCTACTTTCAGTACTTGAGTAGAATTTTTTTTTCAAAACTACTGGTACTTTTTACTTTTAGTACTTAAGAAGCAAATTTTTTGAAAAAACTACTTGCAATACTTAAGTAAAAAAAAGGTTGAATACTTTAGTACTTCTACTTAAGTAACTTTTTCTGCGAGCACTTCCACTTCTACTCAAGTCACTTTTTGATCGAGCACTTGTACTTTTACTCAAGTAGAAATTTTGAGTACTTTATACAAGTCTGGTGGTGAACTGCACTTTTGTGCAGTTCCATGCCGGACCAAGCATACCAAGCACACTGTGAGCTTCTCACAATGTGCATTAGAAGCTGTAGCACAATAGAGCCTGCCTTATTTCCTGGCTGGATTACATCCAGCATTATCTAGCCTTTCTTCCCAAACCTGACTGTCCCTAGCCTGCCCCTTTTATTAATTGGATTTCAGTTCTTTCAATCATGGAGGTGCAGCATCACAGATAGGTGTTACCTTTGCAACTACAGCCTGCCTGGTGGTAAGGCCTACTCCTCCTGACACCCATCAATGCATTTTGATGAGTCTTCCCAGCCATAACCCCCAAATTACTTTTTTCAGCTGGCAATTATTTTTCTCATAAAAGCGATCAAAGCAGCTGATTAGCCGCTGGATTGCTTTTAAAAAGAAGTGGGAGGGGTTGCCAGTGTTTCTCGGGCTTACCGTTCTTACCAGGAAGCCCAAGAAACGACCCGACGGTTTGCACAGCTGGCCATAGAGGCAAACAGACTCATGTTCACCTCTATGGCCTACCTCTGTAATCTTGGAGGACCGGTGTTCTGCTGAAAACTCCAACTCACCGAAATCTCCAACCGCGTCACTTCCAGTGACCCTACAGCAGGAATAATTTAGACGAGTTGCTGTTTTCACAGACCACCAGCAGCCTGTACACTACGGTACATGACTAGTTGCTTATTTTCACAGAAAACCGGGTAAGGAGAAAAAAGTTGTGTTAGCCTTGGAGGCAGCCATTTTGCTGGATAGTAGCGGGCGTTACGAACAATGTGCAGTCATTATATCGTGTACCGTAGTGTACAGGCTGTCGTGGTCTGTGAAAAACGCAACTCATCGAAATCTGAAATTATTCCTGCTGTAGAGACACTGGAAGTGACGTGGTTGGAGATTTCGGCGAGTTGGAGTTTTCCGCAGAACAACGGAGTAACGTCATTACGTCACTTCCGGTCTAGGGCAGAAGTAAACAGTTTTTTATTTATTTATTTATACGAAGATCAATTTACTTTTTTTAATCTTTTGCTTTCAAAGGTAGAAGAGAGATTTGGGGTCTTATAGACCCCAGATCTCTTCATAAAGTGGACCTGTTATTCCTTATTTCTATTACAAGGGATGTTTACATTAAAATTAATCAAAAAAAAAATAAAATAAAGAGGCAGTGTAAAAATAAAAAAATAAAATAAATAAGAAAAAAAAACAATATAAAGCGCCTCTATCCCTCTGTGCTCATGCGCAAAAGCAAGCGCATAAATAAGTCGCGCACACATATGTAAACGGCGTTCGCATCACACAGATGTGAGGTATCGCTTCGAACGTTAGAGCGAGGACAATAATTCTAGTACTAGACCTCCTCTGTAACTCTAAACAGGTAACCTGTAAACAATAAAACGTTGCCTATGTAGATTTTCAAGTATCATAGTTTGTCGCCATTCCACAAGTGTGCGCAATTCTAAAGCATGACATGTTAGGTATCTTTTAACTCGATGTAACATCATCTTTTAGATTTTACCAAATAATTGGGTCAGACTTTTTTTTTTTGCACTAAAATTAATTAAAGTGTATTATTTCCCAAAAATTGCGTTTAAAAGACCGCTGCACAAATACAGTGTGACATAAAAAACAAATTGCAAGGATCGCCATTTTATTTTCTAAGGTCTCTGCTAAAAAATATATATATATATATATATATATATATATATATATATATATATATATATATATATATATATATACAGTGCCTTGCAAAAGTATTCGGCCCCCTTGAACTTTGCGACCTTTTGCCACATTTCAGGCTTCAAACATAAAGATATTAAAACTGTAATTTTTTGTGAAGAATCAACAACAAGTGGGACACAATCATGAAGTGGAACGAAATTTATTGGATATTTCAAACTTTTTTAACAAATAAAAAACTGAAAAATTGGGCGTGCAAAATTATTCAGCTCCCTTAAGTTAATACTTTGTAGCGCCACCTTTTGCTGTGATTACAGCTGTAAGTTGTTTGGGGTATGTCTCTATCAGTTTTGCACATCGAGAGACTGAAATTTTTGCCCATTCCTCCTTGCAAAACAACTCGAGCTCAGTGAGGTTGGATGGAGAGCATTTGTGAACAGCAGTTTTCAGTTCTTTCCACAGATTCTCGATTGGATTCAGGTCTGGATTTTGACTTGGCCATTCTAACACCTGAATATGTTTATTTGTGAACCATTCCACTGTAGATTTTGCTTTATGTTTTGGATCATTGTCTTGTTGGAAGACAAATCTCCGTCCCAGTCTCAGGTCTTTTGCAGACTCCATCAGGTTTTCTTCCAGAATAGTCCTGTATTTGGCTCCATCCATCTTCCCATTAATTTTAACCATCTTCCCTGTCCCTGCTGAAGAAAAGCAGGCCCAAACCATGATGCTGCCACCACCACGTTTGACAGTGGGGATGGTGTGTTCAGGGTGATGAGCTGTGTTGCTTTTACGCCAAACATAACGTTTTGCATTGTTGCCAAAAAGTTTGATTTTGGTTTCATCTGACCAGAGCACCTTCTTCCACATGTTTGGTGTCTCCCAGGTGGCTTGTGGCAAACTTTAAACAACACTTTTTATGGATATCTTTAAGAAATGGCTTTCTTCTTGCCACTCTTCCATAAAGGCCAGATTTGTGCAGTATACGACTGATTGTTGTCCTATGGACAGAGTCTCCCACCTCAGCTGTAGATCTCTGCAGTTCATCCAGAGGGATCATGGGCCTCTTGGCTGCATCTCTGATCAGTCTTCTCCTTGTATGAGCTGAAAGTTTAGAGGGACGGCCAGGTCTTCGTAGATTTTCAGTGGTCTGATACTCCTTCCAATTCAATATTATCGCTTGCACAGTGCTCCTTGGGATGTTTAAAGCTTGGGAAATCTTTTTGTATCCAAATCCGGCTTTAAACTTCTCCACAAAAGTATCTCGGACCTGCCTGCTGTGTTCCTTGTTCTTCATGATGCTCTCTGCGCTTTAAACGGACCTCTGAGACTATCACAGTGCAGGTGCATTTATACGGAGACTTGATTACACACAGGTGGATTCTATTTATCATCATTAGTCATTTAGGTCAACATTGGATCATTCAGAGATCCTCACTGAACTTCTGGAGAGAGTTTGCTGCACTGAAAGTAAAGGGGCTGAATAATTTTGCACGCCCAATTTTTCAGTTTTTTATTTGTTAAAAAAGTTTGAAATATCCAATAAATTTCGTTCCACTTCATGATTGTGTCCCACTTGTTGTTGATTCCGAATACTTTCGCAAGGCACTATATATATATATATATATATATATATATATATATATATAATGTTTGGGGTTCTAAGTAATTTCCTAGCATAAAATACTGTACTGATTTTTACTTGTAAACAAAAAGTGCCAGAAAAGTTTGGAGCTGAAGAGGTTAAGAAACTGTCATTACATATTTATGAAGGGGAAGGGAGGAACCAGGGAAGGAAAAATATAATCAGATTAAATGCCAGCATTTTATGGGCTTAGGTTATTTTAGTTCTTTTGAATGGATCCAAATCAAGAATGTTATTTGTTATCAGCATTGCAGTGGTAATTTTTCTAGGGTTGTCTTTCTCCTAGTTTTATCAATAAATCATTTTTAGAAGTTAAATTAATACAAATACTGTACTGTATGTGTTGTTGTCTTTGTCTGTGTCCCCGCTAGAGAAGATTCCCGTTACTTCCTGTCCTCACGGTAATATGAGTTTATACTGGAAATATCTCCATCCATGTGTTTAGGAGAATGAGGACATTTGCAGATTCAGCACCCAGGACAGTCTGTACAATGCTGTATGAGGATCCTGGGGCTGGGAGGATGGAAGAAAAGACTGGATGGAGATGGAAGAAACCAACACTTCATTTGGCAGACAAACACCATAAGGAGGATTATATTTATAGTCTGGGTGTAAATGGAGGAATTGTCCGCTCCATACAAGGACTGTCCCTTTCTTCCCGAGGAACAAACACAGGAAATGGATGGAGGAAACCTCGCTGACTGCTTTGAGTGATGAAGGAAAGAGACTCCCCACCGCCAGTAAACAACGAGCCGGGGAATGAAAATATCTTATCTTTCCACGAATATAATGGAAGAACTTCTCCACAACACAATGGAGTCCAGCTGGGCTCCGTTTACCAGAACACCAGAGAAATTCCAGAGACATGGACAGAGGGAGAGATAGATAGATAGATAGATAGATAGATAGATAGATAGATAGATAGATAGATAGATAGATAGATAGATAGATAGATAGATAGATAGATAGATAGATAGATAGATAGATAGATAGATATGATCCCCTGCAGATTTTGTAAAGTTGCCCACTTACAAAAAAAATGAAGGGTCTATAATTTTTATCATAGGTGTATTTTAACCACTTGCCGACCAGTCACATTGACTGTACTGCGGCAAAGTGGTTCGTTATCGTCTGGCGACGTAGACCTACGTCACCAGACATTCCCCTCTCTCGGCGGCGCGCGCGCGCCGCCGGAGGCTCGCTCCCGATGCATTCAGTTACAGCGGGGGTCGGGCCAGGGGAGGAGCGGCGGTGATCACCGCTGCTCTTCCCCGATCGTCGGGGATCGAGTGAGGAGATCCGCCCGCTTGGGTTCAGAGTTGCACGACCGCGCAATTGTCCGTTAAAGTAACGCAGTGCCGAATCGCAAAATATGGCCTGGTCAGGAATGGGGTAAAACCTTCCGGTCATAAAGCGGCTAAAAATACGCTCATTGAGAATTTTTTTGTCAAAGACATGTAGCTAAATACATTTTGGCCTAAATATATGACAAAAATTGAATATATTGGATATTTTTTAACTGTCAAAGTAGAAAAATATTATTTTTTCAAAATTGTCGATTTTTTTAATAATATCGCAAAAAATGAAAATCGCACAGGTGATCAAATACCACCAAAATAAAGCTCTGTTTGTGGGAAAAAAAGGACGTAAATTTAGTTTGGGTACGGCGTTGCATGACCGCGCAATTGTCAGTTAAAGTCGCACAGTGCTGAATCGCAAAAAGTGGCCTGGATGTAAGACAGCAAAATCCTCCGGTGGTAAAGTGGTTAAATGATAGAGACAGACTATCAACCAAAAATGCAGAAAAAACACATGATACAAATGCTATACATTGAGTTGCAGTTCAGTGAGTAAAATAAGTATTTAATCTCAAAGCAAAACATAACTTAGTACTTGTACTAGGTTTGCACACATCTCAGGAGGGATTTTGGTTCACTCTTCTTTACAGATCTTCTCTAAATCCTTAAGGTTTCTTGGCTGTCGCTTGGCAACTCGAAGTTTCAACTCCCTTCGTACATTTTCTATAGGATTAAGGTCTGGAGACTGACTAGGCCACTCAATGACCTTGATGTGCTTTTTCTGGAGCCACTCCTTTGTTGCCTGGGCGATATGTTTTGGGTCATTTTTATGCTGGAAGACCCATCCATGACCCATCTTCAGTGTTCTGGCTGAGGGAAGAAGGTTCTCATCCAAGATTTTACAATACATGGCCCCCATCCATTGGCCCTTAATGCGGCAAAGTTGGCCTGTACCTTTAGCAGAGAAACAGCCCCAAAGCATAATGTTTCCACCTCTGTGCTTGAATGTAGGGAATGGTGTTCTTAGGGTCATAGTCAGCATTTTACTTCCTCCAAACACGGCGAGTCGCGCTAACGCCAAAGAGTTCAATTTTGGTCTCATCTGCCACAGCACTTTCCCCCAATCCGTCTCTAAATCATTTAGATGTTCATTGGCAAGCTTCAGACATACCTGTACATGTGCCTTCTTGAGGAGGGGGACCTTGCGGGCGTTGCAGGGTTTCAATCCATGGCGGCGTATTGTGTTACCAATGGTTTGTTTAGTGACTGTGGCCCCAACTGCCTTGAATACATTTTCACAAGCTCCTCCCGTGTAGTTCTGGGCTGATCCCTCACTTTTCCTTTGACCATCCTTACCGCATGAGGCAAAATCTAGCATGGAGCTCCAGACAGAGGGTGATTGATGGTTATTTTGTATTTCTTCTATTTGTAAATAATGGCTCCAACAGTTGTCTCCTTCTCACCAAACTTCCTGCTGATGGTCTTGTAGCCCGTTCCGGCCTTGTACAGGTCTGCAATCTTGTACCCTGACCAGTGGCGGCCGGCCGATAGGGGGCGCAGGGGCGTGGCCCCCCCAAAAAAAGAAGAAGAAAAAAAAAGATTAAATAAAAAAAAAAAATTGTAAATTTTTGCCCACTAGGGGTGCCGAAATTAGAGCTGGGTATGGGGGGCTGGGGTTTTTAACCCCACATGCTGCAAACAGAGGCACCGATTGGCGCTCTTCTGGGGGGTCATCGGGGCGCAGAGCAATGCGCCCCGACACTCCCCACTTTACTGATGTCCGATCTGTGATTGGTCCAGACTCCAGCCTGGACCAATCACAGGAGGACATGGACCTGGTGACCTGACGCATGGGGGGCGGTGCACCGCCCCGGCGTCACGATCACCTTCATTCCCGCCTAGCACAGAGAGAGGAGAGGTCAGGAGTCGCCACTGACCCTGACGTCCTTTGACAGCTCTTTGGTCTTGCCCAAGATTTTGAGGTTTGAATGGAATAAAGGGATTCTGTGGACAGGGGTCTTTTATACACATAACGTTGTCGTTAGGAGCACCTTCTTAACCGCTTGCCGGCTGCCTAATGACTATTTACGTCGGCAGCCAGCCCCTCACAGGCAAAGCGACGTAGGGCTAAGTCGCTAGCCTGTGAGGGTCTAGGGAGCGAGCGCGCGCCGCTGGAGGTGCGCTCCCGCTCGGTCACAGACCCCCCCCGCGCGAGTGACCGGCGGACCCAATGTCCGCCGGTCACTCACGATTGTCGGTTACAGAGGGAGAAAGGCAGGCGGCTGATGTAAACAAAGCCGTCTGTCATTCTCCCCTGTGTAAAAGCACAGATCACTCGGTCCTGCTATGTAGGACCGTTGATCTGTGCTGTTACACACACAGCCACAGCCAATCACAGTAAGAAACACGCCCCTAGGGACACACATAACCCCTCCCTCTCAAATAAAGTTAACCCCTTCACTGCCAGTGTCATTATTACAGTAACAGTGCATATGTATAGCACTGATTACTGTAGTAATGTCCCTGGTAACCCCAAAAGTGTCAAAAATGTCAGTCAAGGGTCCGATCTGTCCGCCGCAATGTCGCAGTCCCTCAAAAAAAAATCGCAGATCGCCGCCATTACTCGTTAAAAAAAAACAATAAAAATGACAAAAATCTTTGCCTTAGTTAGTAAACGCAATAACTTTTGCGCAAACCAATCAAAATACGCTTATTGTGATTTTTTTTACCAAACATAGGTAGCATAAAACAAATTGGCCTAAAATGTTAAAAAATTTTGATTTTTACATTTTTTTGGGGGGGAATTTCATATAAAAAAATGTGAAAAATATTGTTATTTTTGCAAAATTGTCGCACTTTTTTTGTTTATAGCGCATGATCAAAAAATCGCACAGGTGATCAAATACCACCAAAAGAAAGCTCTGTTTGTGGGAAAAAAAGGACGTCAATTTAATTTTGGTATAGCGTCGCACGACCGCGCAATTGTCAGTTAATTCATGCAGTGCCAAATCGCAAAATAGGCCCTGGTCAGGAAGGGGGGTAAAATCTTCTGGGGCTTAAGTGGTTAAATAGACAGGACTAATCTGTGTAGCCAGTCTGTGGGAGATTATTGTTGGTTGGTAGGGGATCAAATACTTATTCTACTCACTGAACTGCAACTCAATTTATAACTTTTGTATCATGTGTTTTTTCTGGGGTTTTGGTTAATATTCTGTCTCTAATATTTAAAATACACCCATGATAACAATTATAGACCCTTCATTTCTTTGTAAGTGGGAAACTTTACAAAATCTGCCGGGGACCAAATAATTATTTTTGCCACTGTAGATAGATCGATGGAGTTGGAGTCTCTGGTATATCAGATATAAAGAGGTTCAGGTTTCCGGCTCACGATTGATGGAGAGAAGATACAGAGAGGTCCACACAAGATGTGCATTTACAGCAGTATGCTAGAAGGTATTGTGTGCTATATCTATTCTATTACACCTCTCCACCCCAGGGGTCTCCAATCTTCAGTATGAGGGTCACATCAGATATTTTACACATATATGTGGACCGAACAATTCAGTTTTATAAATTAATGAATAAAATTTAAATGAAAGAAAAAATGTCCCACTTACATACAGCATCGCCCAGCAGAGTCCCCCCTTACATTCATGTGTGCATAGGAGTGTCTCCCCTAATATCCATTTGTGCCCAGCAGAGTCCCCCTTATCCATATGTACCCAGAAGAGCCTCTCCTTATATCCATGTGTGCCCAGAAGAGTCCCCCCCTTATAACCCTGTGTGCCCAGAAGAGTCCCCCCCTTATATCCATGTGTGCGCAGAAGAGTCCCCCCCTTATCCATGTGTGCCCAGAAGAGTCCCCTGTACATCCCTGTGTGCCCAGATCAGTCCCCTCTTACATCCATGTGTGCCCAAATTAGTCCCCCCTTTACATCCATGTGTGCCCAGAAGAGTTCCACATACATCCCTGTGTGCTCAGATCAGTCCCCCCTTACATCCATATGTGCCCAGATCAGTCCCCCCTTACATCCATATGTGCCCAGAAGAGTCCTCCCCCTACTTCCCTGTGTGCCCAGTTCAGCCCCCCCCTTAAATCCATTTGTTTCCTAAAGAGTCCCCCCATACATCCCTGTGTGCCCAGATCAGTCCCCCCTTACATCCCTGTTTGCCCAGATCAGTTCCCCCTTACATCTATGTGTGCCCAGAAGAGTCCCCCCTACATCCCTGTGTGCCTAGATCAGTCCCCCCTTACATCCCTGTGTGCCCAGATCAGTCCCCCCTTACATCCCTGTGTGCCCAGATCAGTCCCCCTTTACATCCCTGTGTGCCCAGATCAGTCCCCCCTTACATCCATGTGTGCCCAGATCAGTCCCCCCTTACATCCCTGTGTGCCCAGATCAGTCCCCCCTTACATCCATGTGTGCTAAGAAGAGTCCCCCCCTTCCATTCATGTGTGCCCCCTTCAGTGGCGTAGCGTGGGGGGTGCAGGGGGTGCCGGCCGCACCGGGCGCAACATCTGGGGGGGCGCATCCGCAGTGTCACTCTGTCTGTCTGACTCTGACATACACAGTTCACACACTGTCTGCGGCTGCCTCCATCTTTAGGCTGGGAGATGTCCAGCGCGGCCGCCCTATGGCTGAAAATGGCGTGTCCGGCAGGGCTGGACTGTGCCTCACCTGTCCATTGGTGTAGGGTGGGGTGACGTTGCAAGCCAAACCCTGCCTATGCCGCCTCTCCTCACTGCTCAGTCAGTTTAGCAGCGAGTGAGTCAGCAGCCTGGCGCTGTCACAGAGTGTTATTTTTTTAATCACCTGATTAAAGCCAGAGGCTCTAATAGGCTTCAAAAAAGGGTGGACCCAGGGCGCAGAGCAGTGCGCCCCCCGAGCCCACCCATTGTGTGACAATAGTGAATGATAATTCGCTATTGTCACACGGATCCTCCTCCTGGCCAATCAGGAAGCGGGTCCGAGACCCGCTTCCTGATTGGCCAAAAGGCGAACGCATGCCATTGGCCGAGGAGGAGGCAGGAGGACTCGAGGAGATGCGGGGAACTGAGGAGAAGCTACCGCTGCAGGTAAGTATCTCTCTGCATTGAAGGGGGCACGCTGGTCTGTCTGCATTGAAAGGGGGCACGATGATCTCTCTGCATTGAAGGGGGGCACGGCACGCTGGCCACTCTGCATTGAAAGGGGGCACAATGATCTCTCTGCATTGAAGGGGGCACGCTAGTCACTCTGCATTGGAGGGGGGCACGCTGGTCATTCTGCATTGAAAGGGGGCATTCTGGTCATTCTGCATTGAAAGGGGGCACGATGATCTCTCTGCATTGAAGGGGGGCACGGCACGCTGGTCACTCTGCTTTGAAAGGGGGCACGTGATCTCTCTGCATTGAAGGGGGGGCACGGCACGCTGGTCACTATGCATTGAAAGGGGGCACAATGATCTCTCTGCATTGAAGGGGGCACGCTGGTCATTCTGCATTGAAAGGGGGCACGCTGGTCTCTCTGCATTGAAAGGGGGCACGCTGGTCACTATGCATTGAAAGGGGGCACGCTGGTCACTCTGCATTGAAAGGGGGCACACTGGTCATTCTGCATTGAAGGGGGGCACGCTGGTCATTCTGCATTGAAGGGGGGCACGCTGGTCACTCTGCATTGAAAGGGGGCACGCTGGTCACTCTGCATTGAAAGGGGGCACGCTGGTCATTCTGCATTGAAAGGGGGCACGCTGGTCTCTCTGCATTGAAGGGGGGCACGCTGGTCATTCTGCATTGAAGGGGGCATGCTGGTCATTCTGCATTGAAAGGAGGCACGCTGGTCATTCTGCATTGAAAGGGGGCACGCTGGTCACTCTGCATTGAAAGGGGGCACGCTGGTCATTCTGCATTGAAAGGGGGCACGCTGGTCACTCTGCATTGAAAGGGGGCACGCTGGTCATTCTGCATTGAAAGGGGGCACGCTGGTCATTCTGCATTGAAAGGGGGCACGCTGGTCTCTCTGCATTGAAAGGGGGTACGCTGGTCATTCAATCTTGTATTTAGATGCATTTTACTTTAATTACATCAGTATTTTCATAACAAACAATACATGTGCTTAGGAGGTTAGGCTCGGTTTCCACTAGTGCGACTTGCGGTGCGACTTGACACATGTCAAGTCGCACAGCAAGTCAAAACCCATTGTTTTCAATGGGGCCCGTTTCCACTGCCGCGGCTTCAGTTGCCGCGACCTCAAAAGTAAATCGTGTACTACTTTTGAGCGTGACTTCCCTCTATATATGAGGGACAAGTCTAACTGAAGCTGCGGTTTACTTTTGCTACAAAGTCGTGCTAGAAGTAGCACGACTTCGTAGCCGCACTAGTGGAAACCTAGCCTAAGGGTTTCTTTAACTAATCTAGTGGAAGAGACTCGAGTGCTAAAATCCCTTTGCTTAGGGGGCGCAAATTACTTGCCTTGCCCCGGGTGCTGACAACCCATGCTACGCCACTGGCCCCCTTACATGGGTAGGGACAGCACAAGATGGGGCACATGAAGATGGGGTTAAAGCTGGAGCTTTCCATTAGGAAAACATTTACTGTATTCCTCAGAAAGGATTCCCTGAATTCCAAGCTAACGGGAAGTCAGGAAGCTGAGAGTTTATATTAAACCCTGCCGAGGAGTGATATCCATCTTCTTCCTGCTAGGAATAGAAGGCAATAAGAAAAACACCAAGACAATGGAAGAGCTCAATCAGCTGTGAGATCTGACAGTCCAGAACGAACAAAACTTCCCAGATAACAAACCGGGAGAGGAAAAATGTCACCGTATAACCGGGGGAGGGGGGGACTGGCATTGCACCGAGCCGGTAACATCAATTTCTACAAACAGCTTCTCCAAGCCGGCACATGGCAGATTACTCCACAGCTGGCCGCACATGGATGGAAATTCAGTTGGTTCAGCAGGAACTGGAAGATTTCGATCCATGTGTGACCACTGTTATATGAATAAAGCCGGCACACGAAAAGCATCTTCCAAGTAAAATTCTTTATTCTAACATGGATAGCGGTGACAATATGACAAATTCTGACGCATTTCGTCTTTACGCCTTCCTCATAGCAAGTGTGGCCACTGCAGTTGAACAGAACACAACAATCTACCGATCGGAATCTGTTCATCCGCCTTGTTGGATAAAAGCTGCTTGATCAGCGCTGCGGGCAATAGACTCCTGTGTATCCTGACAGCAGGGGAGTCTTCCTGCTCTCAGAATACAATAGCACAATGGGGAGGATTCCCCCTTTTACGTCCAATGTGTGCAGGGCAGAACCAGTTCAGTTTCTTCTTTATCCAACCCGCTCAACAAAAAAAACGTAACCCCGTGCGGCCAGCTTTACTGATCCATCACTGCTTCCTCCTCTGCTTCCCCCTCCATCATCTGACAAGACACATACTGTCACCTTATATACAGATTACTGATCCAGCACTGCTTCCTTCTACTCTATCTGACAAGACACACACTGTCACCTTATATACAGGTTACTGATCCAGCACTGCTTCCTCCTCCACTATCTGACAAGACACACACTGTCTCCTTATATACAGATTACTGATCCAGCACTGCTTCCTCCTCCACTATCTGACAAGACACACACTGTCTCCTTATATACAGATTACTGATCCAGCACTGCTTCCTTCTCCACTATCTGACAAGACACACACTGTCACCTTATATACAGATTACTGATCCAGCACTGCTTCCTCCTCCATCATCTGACAAGACACACACTGTCACCTTATATACAGATTACTGATCCAGCACTGCTTCCTCCTCCGCTATCTGACAAGACACACACTGTCTCCTTATATACAGATTACTGATCCAGCACTGCTTCCTCCTCTGCTATCTGACAAGACACACACTGTCACCTTATATACAGATTACTGATCCAGCACTGCTTCCTCCTCCATCATCTGACAAGACACACACTGTCACCTTATATACAGATTACTGATCCAGCACTGCTTCCTCCTCTACTATCTAACAAGACACACACTGTCACCTTATATACAGATTACTGATCCAGCACTGCTTCCTCCTCCACTATCTGACAAGACACACACTGTCACCTTATATACAGATTACTGATCCAGCACTGCTTCCTCCTCCACTATCTGACAAGACACACACTGTCACCTTATATACAGATTATTGATCCAGCACTGCTTCCTCCTCCACTATCTGACAAGACACACACTGTCTCCTTATATACAGATTACTGATCCAGCACTGCTTCCTCCTCTGCTATCTGACAAGACACACACTGTCACCTTATATACAGATTACTGATCCAGCACTGCTTCCTCCTCCACTATCTAACAAGACACACACTGTCACCTTATATACAGATTACTGATCCAGCACTGCTTCCTCCTCCACTATCTGACAAGACACACACTGTCACCTTATATACAGATTACTGATCCAGCACTGCTTCCTCCTCCACTATCTAACAAGACACACACTGTCACCTTATATACAGATTACTGATCCAGCACTGCTTCCTCCTCCACTATCTGACAAGACACCATACTATCACCCTATACAGCTGATCAGTGTACACCAATGAACTACTGACTGGCTCCCATGCTAGATTGCATCTAGTTGCTGGTAACGTCCATCCCCAGGCTCTACACTCCCCCTCCCTGTTCAGCTCTGAGGGAGGAAGCATGCACAGTACAAGATCATTGGATCAGTACAATATTGGTAAATCTGGAAACAATGGATTATAAAAAAAATACTAAAATAAAAGGTAAATCAATGAGAAATTGTGACTTCAGCATTTTTGCAATGTGCTCTGGGTGCAGTCAGCAGTTTACTGATTGCAATCCCTGTAGCCCTGGAGTGCTGTTTAATAAGCTCTCCCGGCTTGGACAGGAGATGGTAAGCCCACAAGAATTCCGCATGTCACAGAATGCTGTTGGAAATCCAAGTCAGAGATAAAAATAGGACAGAGGAAGTAGACACTGGCTGGCCGGGTTCCTAAGAAAGACATTTTCATGGAAGGATCATTACTCAGCAGACTATTAGGCTGGCCCATACATAATGTTGGGGGTACATTGACTTTTCCATTGTTTTTTTCCATTGTTTTTTTCCATTGTTTTTGAGACTCGTAACAGAAAGTGGTAGATGTTTTTAAACCAATTTCCCTCTAGGCAAAATGTGAAACTGGAGTCTTCATCAGAACATATACCAAGGCATTGACCCTTTCTGGCACATGTTGCAGCAGCCAAAACCTTGACGCAGGACTAACACAAAGCGCAAAGCTGCTTTACATGCGAGAAGTCGCCTGTCACTTGGGCCCAAGAGGTTCCCTTTGGTAGAGCAGAGGAGTGTAGGGGTAATATACCAATACGTAACCACTTAAGCCCCGAAAGATTTTACCCCCTTCCTGACCAGGGCCTATTTTGCGATTCGGCACTGCGTGACTTTAACGGACAATTGCGCGGTCGTGCGACGTTGTACCTAAATTTGACGTCCTTTTTTTCCCACAAACAGAGCTTTCTTTTGGTGGTATTTGATCACCTGTGCGATTTTTGTGATCACGCGCTATAATCAAAAAAAGAGCTTCAATTTTGCAAAAATAACAATATTTTTCAAATTTTTTAATATGAAATTCCCCAAAAAAAAATGTAAAAATCAAAATTTTTTAACATTTTAGGCCAATTTGTTTTATGCTACATATGTTTGGCAAAAAAAAATTGCATAAAGCGTATTTTGATTGGTTTGCGCAAAAGTTATTGCGTTTACTAACTAAGGGAAAGATTTTTGTCATTTTTGTTGTTTTTTTTTTTAACAAGCAATGGCGGCGATCTGCGATTTTTTTTGCGGGACTGCGACATTGCGGCGGACAGATCGGACCCTTGAACTGACATTTTTGACACTTTTGGGGTTACCAGTGACATTACTACAGTAATCAGTGTTATACATATGCACTGTTACTGTAAAAATTACACTGGCAGTGAAGGGGTTAACTTTTTTTTGATAGGGAGGAGTTAAGTGTGTCCCTAGGGGTGTGATTTTAACTGTGATTGGATGTGGCTTGAGGTGTAAGAACAGAGATCAACGGTCCTACATAGCAGAACCGTTTGATCACCATTCTTACACAGGGGAGAATGACAGGCGGCTTTGTTTACATTAGCCGCCTGCCTTTCTTCTGGTGTAATGGACGATCGCGAGTGACCGGCGGACATCGGGTCCGCCGGGCACACGCGCGGGGGGTCCGTGAGCGAGTGGGAGCTGGAGCGTGCCTTCGGGGGCGCGCGCTCGCTCCCTAGAGCCTCACAGGCTAGCGACGTAGTCCTACGTCGCTTTGCCTGTGAGGGGCTGACTGCCGCAGTAAATAGTCATGCGGCGGTCGGCAAGTGGTTAACAGTAAACAATTAATCATAGATTCAATCATGCTCAAAAATTACTACACAAAAAATCTAATTTGGTGGAGTTTGAAGGAATTTTCTGCCAGGACTGATCCTTTGATTTCCATGAAAACATTTATTTATTAGCCAGAACCTTCCATGTGATGTATCTGATAGCTCATACAATTATTTCACTGAAACCATCTATATTGCACAATTACTGTACATCCAATCAGAGAATGCTTTGCATTCATTGAGACGATGCAAAGTGTTCTCTGAATGGTGCCAGTGCTGAGCGGCTGTTTTCGCAATGCAGCAGGACAGACGCTTGGCGCGGGACCCGGAAGCTGGTGGAGATAACTGGAGTAGCAGTGCCTACTCCAGTGATTTCCATTTTCCAAGAGGATCCCACAGGTATGGAATATACCCTGATCCATGCTGGACCTATGTAACTATGTAAAAATTGCCATACCTAAATGTCAGGTATAAAATATACTAGTGATCGACCGATATCGGTTTTTCGGTGCCGATACCAATACCAATATTTTGGTCAATGCATATCGGTATCGGCCGATATGCGCCGATATTTTCATAAATTAGAAAAAAATAAATATTTTTTTTTTCTTTGACAGGTACTCTTGTGGAGGGATCTGGGGGTCTAAAAGACCCCAAACCCCTCCTCTGCACTTAAAAGCATTCAAAACGCCAATTTGGCTGTTTTAAATGCTGTCATTTTTTGAATCTGGCGCCGAGTACCCGGAAGTGATGTCATGACATCACTTCCGGGTTATTGTATGGAGACCCAATCAGAGCTTAATGCGGCTTTGATCGGGTCTTCGCCGGCCGTGCGGGCTGGTTGCCCGGGTCTCCCGGTGGGACGGGAGACCCGGGCGAGCCGCGGAAGGTGGCGGGAGGGGGGGGGGACATCCCCTCCCGCTCCTTGTAACGACAGCCGAGCGGCTTCTCAGCCGCATCGGTTGTCATTACAAGACAGCCGACCGTCGGCTATGGACGCCAGTACCGGGGTGATGCCTCTAGCTGCAGGCATCACTCTGGTACATGCACTTTCCCGAAATATCGGCATATCGGACACCTTGGTGGGCGATTCCGATATAACGGGGAAAGTGCAGATCAGCCTCCGATATATCGGCTTTGCCGATAATCGGTCGATCCCTAAAATATACCTGTTTGTACACAGGCCAGAAATTTACATAAAAAACCTAATAAATCATTTATTTTTTTTGATCAGAAAAAGGTTTTATTGTGCCAAATAAACATACAGCATAAACTTCAAGATTTTGACATAAGAAATGATATGTGAAGGGAGCAGTGGTGTATTTAGGTTTTTTGCTGCCCTTAGGCCTGACTAAACTTGTGCACCCCCTAATTTAAATATGACACACCCCTTCCTGTAAAGGCCACACCCCTTCATGTTTATGACCCGCCCTGTCGTCTGTAAACCACAGACCACAACCACAGTCTATCAGTGCAGCCTCATCAGTTCTTATAAGTTCAGCCTCATCAGTGCCCATCAGTGCAGCATATCAGTGCTGCCTTATCAGTACAGCCTCATTAGTGCCCATCAATGCAGTTTATCAGTACCCACCATTGCCGCCTCATTAGAGCAGCATATTAGTACCCATCAGTACAGCCTATTAGCGCCCATCAGTGCAGCATATGAGTGTCCATCAGTGCCTGGGGGCAGAGGAGAGTAGGCGGAGCATTTGGCTGCAGTGCCACACCTATTAGCATTGGTGGCCGTCGGGCCAATTGTATTAAGTGTGGTCGGCGGCCTACGGTCTGTCCGAATGTCCTGACCAGCCAGTATTATCATACTGGTAGGTAGCAGTGTGACCGCTTTATGGGGGTACCAGACTGATTTGCCTCCTGGACCCTGCCCTCCGGCCCAATTCACCACATAAGTCTGGCACTATACAAAAAGTGTAGCGCAAGCCGGCGGGGACACTTTTCGTGTCGGGAGGAGGCTGCTTTTTGCTGCCCCCCCCTGCAAAGTGCCGCCCTAGGCCTGGGCCTTGTTGGCCTAGGCCAAGATACAGCACTGGAAGGGAGTACAATTTGAGTAGAAGAGCACAGCTTATGCAATATAGATCCATATATATACCCTTTAGTGCTGTCAATAATATACGGTACTAAAAGCTTGTTGTTGACATAATCTAGGATCATAAAGTGGCACTGAATTACCCGATGGGATCTTATAACACATTTAAACCCAGAAGAAAGTAGAAAGAAAAGAAAAAAGAGAAAGACCCAAAAAACAAGGCGAGAAAGAAAAGTTCAAAACAAAAATACGGAACCCAAATGGCCAACGGGCCATCAATCATGTCTGATCACTGCCACCTCATCGTCGCTCAGGGCTGTTTGTACTCTAGTAAACAAAAGATAAGTATACCAGGCATTTTCACCAAAGGGAGAGGGAACCCATAGCTATTGCGTTTTAAAGGCAAAAAGTTCCCATAGTATATTTATCGCTTACACCTGTAGTAGCCTAAGCATAATTAATTGTGGTGGTGCTAGCCCTGGGGTATTTAGCCAGGCCTGCCAAATATAAAGAAACTTATTGGAGGCATTCCTGTGCCGGTAAGTCAATTGCTCCTTTACGAGTATGCAATTAACTTGCTCTACCCTTTGCTTTTTGGTGAGAACATGAGAAGAGAGCCAGAATCTGAGTACCGGCTTCTGGGCTATATACAAGAGTCTGATACTTGCAATGTTGGGGGGGGGGAGGGGGTTTATACTTTCTCATCTATTACACCTAGGATACATATTATAAGGTCCAATGGAGGCCTTACATGTAAACTGCAGATTTAGTTTGTTATTTCCCTTCAATAACGATGTAGCGTGGGACAACGCCAAATTAAATGAATTAATGAGCCCTCCTCTATGCAACATTTGGGGCACAGAGAAGAATCCCTTCTGGCCCAATGGTGCAGTTGAATGGTGGTACGATATGCTCTATGTAGTAAAAATAAATGTGACAATTTGTGTGACTGCAAGACAGAAATAGGGGGAGTAGACTGCAAACACCACTCCCATGTTTCCTCACTTATGACCCTCAGATCTCTCTCTGAGCCACGTCTTGAAGGTAACGATGCCGAGTCTTGCATAGTTGTCAACAGAGTGAAATACTGTATATATGTATATATATATATATATATATATATATATATATATATATATGAGATCATGCCCTTTATAAATATACACTTTACCTGTTTCTCCCCATCGTCTCATGGTCTTTGACAACAGCATGGAGCTCAGCATTTGTATCCAAAGGAACGCCTTTTAAGTCCCACTCGAAGCCCTGCAGAAAACCAGAGATAATAGAAGAAATGTAATCATAGCTAACATAGCTCTGACCCGAATCCCGCCATCTTTCTGCTGTCTCCAACGGTCCCTTTTTTAGCTCCAAAAAACAATAAGGTGTGTCCACCCTTCTCCTGCGCTTGGTATCCAAGCCCCTTAACCACACTCCTCACGGGACTCACTCCTGGCTTCTCAGATGGCTAAGGTCTTGCTGCCCATATCGGACTGGGGTAGTCCACCGGTACTAAAAGCAAAGAAAACAAAAGAAGGGCGCACCGACCTAGCGCATTATCCTCAATAACAGGCTTTATTTGTGTAACATTAAAAAATGGCTACTCACAGACATAGATGAAAGTATATCATATCAAGCTGAATTGCTCAAATGTCCGGGTTAGTCCATGTAATCGTCCATAACCGATGAGATGACGGCTGACGCATTTCGAGGCCTAGCCTCTTCCTCAGAGCCACCAGAGGCCTGGCTCTGAGGAAGTGGCTAGGCCTCGAAACGCGTCAGCCGTCATCTCATCGGTTATGGACGATTACATGGACTAACCCGGACATTTGAGCAATTCAGCTTGATATGATATACTTTCATCTATGTCTGTGAGTAGCCATTTTTTAATGTTACACAAATAAAGCCTGTTATTGAGGATAATGCGCTAGGTCGGTGCGCCCTTCTTTTGTTTTCTTTGCTTTTGGTCCCTTTTTTAGTTCTGATGTGTATATGTGTATTGACTTTATTTATTGGTCTTATTGAACAAAAAGTTTTATTCTTGAGTGTCAGTTAAAAGGTACAGTAATCTCAAGTAACCAATAAGAATTTATTGAAGTCAGACCAGTAGAAGGCAAATTGCAATTTGCTGCTGTGGGTTACTGACCAGAACCCCGCCATCTTTCTGCTGTCTCCAACAGTCCCTCCTTTAGGTCTGATGTGTATATGTGTATTGACTTCATTTATTGGTCTCATTGAACAAAGCAGTTTTATTCTTGAGTGTCACTTATTAGGTGCAGTAATCTCAAGTAAACAATAAGAATTTATTGAAGTCAGACCAGTACAGGGCGAATTACAATTGGCTGCTGTGGCTACTAATTATAAAGAAGAACTATAAGCAAAACTTTTTTTTTTCATTTGGAATAGAGTAATGGAGGGATATAATCCCTGTCAGTTTATTTTTTGCCATCTATGTTCCATTGGGGAGATTTCCCATCACTTCCTGTCACATAGCTAAACAGGAAGTGAGAGGAAATCCCTGTAAGTAAAGAATCCCTTGAGCCCCCCCCCAGGTCACCAGAACTAGTGTCCCTATTGGAAGATCTCCCCTCTTTTACTTTTCTGGGGACAACTCAAAATTTGGGATTTGCTTTTACTTTCACTCTCAATGATAATGGAAAACAGGACCAATAGAGAGGGAGAATCTCCCTAAAAGGGATACAGAAAGGATTAAATGGGGGGTTCTAATCCATCTTCACTCAAAAAAAAAAAAAAATTGTCTTTATTTGTACTTTAAGATTTAGCATTTGAATTGAATAAGGCCCATGTCACGCTTGTGACGGTCACACGAAGGGGGCACTCACTTGCTCCAATGGAGTCCCTTCTTCACTGGCAAAATCAACTGAGCCTTATTTTCCGGCAAGCTAGTTTCTGCAATGTTTCAGCCAGCGAGGAAGTGATGCTGTAGAAGTAGTCGAGTACCCCTAATGCACAATGTAAAAATTCCCAAGAAACGCATTAGTCTAGTGTAGGGCCTGCTAAATAGTGTCTTGACGGGCTCCCCTGATTACCAGCACACGGTTACCTTTAGATAAAGTCCCTGGATCCCTCCTTGCTCCTGATGGCTCGTCACACAAATAAACAGTCCAGGGGTGTTGGTTTTTTGTTGTTTATTTTTGATTGGGATAGGAGAAGGGAATAGTAGGATACTCCAACTGAACTATTCACATTGGTTGAGGACTTCTATCTTCAGGACTTTATTAACTATTAGGAACAGCCAGGCTGTTAATCCACACTGCCACAAGTGTAGATGGGGTTAAGTCTCTTGCTCTCTTTACTCTCTGACAAGACAACTTATCTTCAGGACACTCTTACTAGCATCCCCTTTCAACTGACACCCATCCACTGACTATCCTAGGAGCAAGGGTGGCCCCCCTCAGGTCAGGCCCCTTGACACAGATCTGTATTCACTGTACTGCAGAGACAGATCCTCCAGTGTCTCCCCTCTCAGTCAGCTTCCCTGGACCTCTGGGTTCAGTTCCTCACTGCTACTCTTCAGGCCCTCAGGACAACCCCCTGAGGCAGCATGGGACCTCTACAGAGGAGGAGGCAGCTGCCCCTCCCTCCGGGACTCCGCTATCCAGCCAAAAGACCTCGAGCACATGTGCTCCTGGCTTTTATACAGTATCCCAACATGCACAGAGGCACTTTACCTCTGCCAATCATCAGGACTAGGACTGTATCAAAAGCCCATGCACCCATTCATCAGGTTTCCTCCCACTGTCCAACATGCCTCCCTATTGGACCTTTGTGAAACACTAGATGGAATGAGTTACATCCTGAGCACAGTGAGCAGACCTCACTAACAGATCCTGCTCTCTGATAGGCAGAAAACCATATAGATTTACCTACAGCTCCTCTAGTAAGCAGACAGAGCTTTAAAACTTTACTTTCTCACTAGCACCTACCTAGGAGGGTGCTACATGTAAGATTTATTAGGCTGCTTTTGGGTTGTTTCAAGTTGTATTTGAGTTTACGTTGACTTGTATGAGGAGGAAAAGTAGTTCAGATGCAAAAGAAATACTTGTGGACCTGAACCCATTACTTGAGAACCCCCGAGGTGTACTGGGCTGTATAAAATTCTCCAAAATCATAAAGAACAATGTATACACTATAGGATTTTTCTCATGACCTACAAACCCAATTCCAAAAAAGTTGTGAATCTGTAATAAATTGCGAGTAAAAAAGGAATGGACTAAGTTACAAATCTCATAAACTTATATTTTATTCACAATATAATATAGATAACATATCAAATGTTGAAAGTGAGACATTTTGAAATATCATGCCAAATATTGGCTCATTTTGGATTTCATGAGAGCTACACATTCCAAAAAAGTTGGGACGGGTAGCAATAAGAGGCCGGAAAAGTTAAATGTACATATAAGGAACAGCTGGAGGACCAATTTGCAACTTATTAGGTCAATTGGCAACATGATTGGGTATAAAAAGAGCCTCTCAGAGTGGCAGTGTCCCTCAGAAGTCAGGATGGGCAGAGGATCACCAATTCCCCCAATGCTGCGGCGAAAAATAGTGGAGCAATATCAGAAACTAGTTTCTCATAGAAAAATTGCAAAGAGTTTGAAGTTATCATCATCTACAGTGCATAATATCATCCAAAGATTTAGAGAATCTGGAACAATCTCTGTGCGTAAGGGTCAAGGCCGGAAAACCATATTGGATGGCGGTGATCTTCGGCCCTTAGACGGCGCTGCATCACATACAGGAATGATACTGTAATGGAAATCACAACATGGGCTCAGGAATACTTCCAGTAAACATTGTCGGTGAATACAATCCACCGTGCCATTCGCCGTTGCCGGCTAAAACTCTATAGGCCAAAAAAGAAGCCATATCTAAACATGATCCAGAAGCGCAGACGTTTTCTCTGGGCCAAGGCTCATTTAAAATGGACTGTGGCAAAGAAAGTGGAAAACTGTTCTGTGGTCAGACGAATCAAAATGTGAAGTTCTTTTTGGAAAACTGGGACGTCATGTCATCCGGACTAAAGAGGACAAGGACAACCCAAGTTCAGAAGCCTGCATCTCTGATGGTATGGGGGTTGCATGAGTGTGTGTGGCATGGGCAGCTTACACATCTGGAAAGGCACCATCAATGCTGAAAGGTATATCCAAGTTCTAGAACAACATACGCTCCCATCCAGAAGTTGTCTCTTTCAGGGAAGACCTTGCATTTTCCAACATGACAATACCAGACCACATACTGCATCTATTACAACATCATGGCTGCGTAGAAGAAGGATCCAGGTGCTGAAATGGCCAGCCTGCAGTCCAGATCTTTCACCCATAGAAAACATTTGGTGCATCATAAAGAGGAAGATGCAACAAAGAAGACCTAAGACAGTTGAGCAACTAGAAGCCTGTATTAGACAAGAATGGGACAACATTCCTATTCCTAAACTTCAGCAACTTGTCTCCTCAGTCTCCAGACATTTGCAGACTGTTATAAAAAGAAGAGGGGAGGCCACACAGTGGTAAACATGGCCTTGTCCCAACTTTTTTGAGATGTGTTGATGCCATGAAATTTAAAATCAACTTTTTTTTCCCTTAAAATTATACATTTTCTCAGTTTAAACATTTGATATGTAATCTATGTTGTATTCTGATTAAAATATTGAAATTTGAAATTTCCACATCATTGCATTCTGTTTTTATTCACAATTTGTACAGTGTCCCAACTTTTTTGGAATTGGGTTTGGAGTTTTAGTATGGGAGTGATGAAGTGGTTAATATCCACCATGGATGATTCTGCTCTTTAAAAGCCTTGGGAGTATAATGTAATGGATCTCCAGCGTTCTTTACAAGAAGTCAGGTTTCTTCCATATGTACAAGGACTTTTATAGCTTCCCATGTCGGCTCTAATAAATTAATCATTACCATTAGCTGGGAATAGGAAGGTACGGAGGTCTGAGAAACTGAAAGTACTCCAAGACTATGCAAACCCTGAAGACATCCCTGGACATCATTGGACACCTCTAACTAACCAATCTCAGACACAAAGAATAACTGGCCAATATGTGAACCGCGGCTAGCAAAGTGCCATTCATTTAACCCTTTTGCTGCCAGAGCCATTTTTGCATTTTAGCAGAGGCGTAACTAGAACCTTCAGGGCCCCCGGTGCAAGAAACCATGAAGGGCCCCCGGACCCCTGCCCGGAGTCCTTCCCTTCAAGCCTGGGGCTCTTGCTACTGATCCTGGGGCCCTTTACTCTCGTTGCGGGGCCATTTATTACAGTCCCGCAGTGGGACCCTTTCACAAGTTCTGCAGTGGGCCCCCTTCCTGCCATCTTGGGGCCTCCCCACGGTGGTGGAATGCCAGGGCCCGGTTGGAAGCTTGACCTTTGCGATCCTGGAAGTTCACCCACTGGTGTCAGTGGTTTTTATTTTTTGGTATTTCAATTGTTATATTTTTTATCATTTTATTCTATTTTTTTACAATGTCACTGACTATGACTCTGTCCATTCAGAAAAGGAAGGAGCTGGTAAATTACATATTAATCGACCCCTTCCTGGTTCTCTTTTGTGACACATCCCCTGCAGCAGCCGGCAGGAGAGGGGAGGGAGCACATTGGGGAGGGGGGGGGGACCAGGGGAGCACACAGGGGCTCAGAAACAGCAGAACACAAGTGAACTGGATAGGAGGAGTGGTGGGGGCAGCATACAGAGGAACCAATCTCCTCCATTTTCCTCCTGCAGCTACAGGAGGAAAAAGGAGGACAGTGATTTCTCTACATGCTGCCCCCGCCGCCCCTCCTATCCAGGTGTACAGGGGAGCCGCACAGGCCCCCTGGAGCATGGGGCCCGGTTGCAATTGCAACCCCTGTAGTTACGCCCCTGCATTTTAGACCTGAAGATTAGTCAAACCCCCCCAAAACATTTAATCATTTCTGAAAGCAGAGGCCTTGGAGAGTAAAATAGTGTTACTGACAGGATTCCCTGAAGAAGCTACAAGCGAAACGCGTAGCGATCCTGCTAGTTTTGGAGATACCCATGGAATCCAGAGAATTTATCTCATCTACTTCAAATCACATGACCATTGATCATTATACGGGTATCCCCATAGGTCGCTCCCTTTTTATGTAGGGGAGAGCCTGCCGTTATATGTACTATGAGGAGATTTTGTACCTATTCTTTTCTTTTTTGTACTGATTTTATCCAAATTTTTTATCAATGTTCCAATAAAATGTATTTTTTTTATATACTTGAGTCTATTTCTCCAGGGGTTTATGAATGGCTACCTTTAACAGGTTGCCGACCGCTTACCGCATATCTACTGCGGCAGTATGGCTCTCCCAGGTAAACTGATGTAGGTCTATATCGGTCGCTTGGAGGCAGCTAGGGGACGAGCACACACCGCCGGCGGCGCGCTCCCGCCCCCGCTTGTCAGCGGGGAAGCTGATGCTGCGGGCAGGCGGCTCCCATTGCCGCCTGACCCCTTTGATCGTTGCCCGCTGAGAGAGAAGAACGGTCAGATGTTGTAAACACATCTGACCGTTCTTCTCTCTGGAATGATCACAGAGCCCTTGTGATCCTTCTATATAGGAACACATGTCTCTATGGTCATTTCACAAGCCACACCCCCCCCCACAGTTAGAAACATGCCTCTAGGTACTCATTTAACCTCTTGATCACCCACACTGTTTACCCCTTCCCTGCCAGTGTCATTATTACAGTAACAGTGCATACTTTTAGCACTGATTACTGTAGTAATGTCACTGGTCCCCCCAAAAGTGTCAAAAATATCAGTTAGGGGTTCCGATCTCTCCGCCGCAATGTCGCAGTCCCGCAAACAAAATCGCAGATCACCACCATTACTAGTAAAAAAAAAAAAAAAAACAATAAAAATGACATAAATCTTTCCCGTGGTTAGTAGATGCGATAACTTTTGCGCAAACCAATCAAAATACGCTTATTGGGATTTTTTTTTACCAAAAATATGTAGAATACAAATTAGCCTAAAATGATGAAAAATTCGATTTTAACCACTTCTGGACCGGAAGGATTTGCCCCCTTAATGACCAGGCCATATTTTGTGATTCGGCACTGCGTTACTTTAACTGACAATTGCGCGGTTGTGCGACGCTGTACCCCAAAAAAATTTGATGTCCTTTTTTTCCCACTAGTAACGGCGTCGATCAGCGATTTATAGCGGGACTGCGACATTGCGGTGAACAAATTGGACACCTAACTGACACCTTTTGACACTTTTTAGGCGGACATTGTAGTGACATTACAGTGATCAGCTTTACTCTAGGCTCACACCATTCGCCTTTCCACTTTTATGTGTTTTTTTTTAAATTTTGATTTTTAATTTTTGGGTTTTTTTTGGGATTGATATAGAATGGGAAAAAATATATATTTTCTTTTTTCAGAATTGTCGCTCTTTTTTTCTTTATAGCGCAAAAAATAAAAATCGCATAGGTGATCAAATACTACCAAAAAAAAGCTCTATTTGTGAGAAAAAAGGACGTCAATTTTATTTGGGTACAGGATCGCATGACCGCGCAATTGTCCGTTAAAGTAATGCAGGGCCGAATCGCAAAATATGGCCTGGTCATTAAGGGGGCAAATCCTTCCGGTCCAGAAGTGGTTAACGTCCCAATTTTCTTTTGTTTTTGCAAAAGATGGACTGAGCCTTTAAATGGGATGTACAGTATGAAGAAGTGATTTGCGCTTTTGTGTTTATTTAGTTGGTGGGAAGCCATTAACAGATAATGTATTTAGACAAATCATATGGAAATGGGACTTGGCTCAGAATAGCAGCCAGCGCTGGACTTACCTCATTCCAGATGGGATTCACATTATTTTTGATGACTTTGGTTTTCTTCTTAACACCTAGATAATGACAGACAGCATACATTAGAGCAGTGTTTCTTAAACCTTTTTTTCAGTCAAGGCATCCTTTAAAAATTATAGACAGTCTTGAGGCATCCTTTAAAATCTATGGACCCCCATTCTAAAATGTAAAAATGATTCTATTCGTTTTGCATAACACAGTAACATCCACACACGTAGGACACCCAAGGTTTATTCTTCCATAGCAAATACACTTGTGAAAACTGGTTCTGACTAGTATTCCAATGTTTCTCTTCTCCCTGAATTTTTCTCCATTACTCAGCTAAGGAGCCCTCAAGAAGTTTGTACTGGTGTCCAATGACAACCTGTGGCTTTGTGTAACTAAAAGGCAGCTTTATCCACAAGCCGGTGTTCTGCCGAAAACTCCAACTTGCTGAATTCTCCAACGATGTTACTTACCTTGGGGGTGCCCTGAGGTTTCTTCAGGGGTGCCTTGTCAAAATGCCTAAAAATTGAACCCCAAAATTGTATACAAGCCGGTGTTCTGCCAAAAACTCCAACTTGCTGAATTCTCCAACGACGTTACTTACCTTGGGGGTGCCCTGAGGTTTCTTCAGGGGTGCCTTGTCAAAATGCCTAAAACTTAAACCCCAAAATTGTATACAAGCCGGTGTTCTGCCGAAAACTCCAACTTGCTGAATTCTCCAACGACGTTACTTACCTTGGGGGTGCCCTGAGGTTTCTTCAGGGGTGCCTTGATAAAATGCCTAAAAATAGAACCCCAAAATTGTATACAAGCCAGTGTTCTGCCGAAAACTCCAACTTGCCGAATTCTCCAACGATGTTACTTAACTTGGGGGTTCCCTGAGGTTTCTTCAGGGGTGCCTTGTCAAAATGCCTAAAAATTGAACCCCAAAATTGTATACAAGCCAGTGTTCTGCCGATAACTCCAACTTGCCGGGATCTTCAACGACGTTACTTCCGGTGAGTGTACACCAGGAATAATTGGAGATTTTGACCACTTGGTCTTTTCACACAACACAGGCAGCCTCCACACTCCGGTAGATGTTATACTTAGTGCAGATTGTTAGTCCACCTGCTAATTGTCGCCGCCCTGGAGGCAGCCGTGTTTTTGGTTAGTAGCAGGCGGACTAACAATCTCCACTCACTATAGCATGTACCAGAGTGTAAAGGCTGCCGGTGTTGTGTGAAAACCCCAAGTGGTCGAAATCTCCAATTATTTCTGGTGTACACTCACCGGAAGTAACGTCGTTGGAGATTCTGGCAAGTTGGAGTTTCCCAACTTGCTGGGATCTCCTACTACGTTACTTCTGGTGAGTGTACACCAGGAATAATTGGAGATTTCGGCAGAACACCGGCTTGTATCCAATTTTGGGGTTCAATTTTTAGGCATTTTGACAAGGCACCCCTGAAGAAACCTCAGGGCACCCCCAAGGTGCCTGGGCACTCTGTTTGAAAAAGGCTGCATTAGAGGGACAGCAAACATCTCTTACATATTCACATTCAGCAAATTCTATCCTTCTTTATTGAGGATGCATTTAGAAAGATTCCATGTAACCACAGAGCTGCCATTAGGTAAATAAAGTCATCAGGGAATGAGAGTCTGAGGATAATATGCAACTACTACAATATGGCGCTCGGCATGAGGAATCCCTCAATCACATTCAGAGTTTGTGTCAAATCAGAAAGGCAGACTGGAAAGAAATGCCTTTTTTTCCAGTGCAGGCCTAAACACGATCAAATACACTTTATTAGGCTCCTCCTGCACTGCAAGGGTTAAATTCTTTCTTTTTTTTTTTTGTCCTCTGGCCTTTTTACGCATTAACATCCTTATTTCCCAAAGCGTTTTTTGTTAAATGTTTTATTTAGGTGATACATACTATCAGCATGGGATAAAATACTTTTGGCATTGGACTGCATGGTAGTAGCATGGATACTATCGGCGTTGGACTACATACTGTTGGCATAGGAATTATATACTATCGGCATGGGACTACATACTATAAGCACAGGACTACTACATGCTATTGACACTGGACTACATGCTATTGACACCAGTGCTGTATCTTGGCCTAGGCCAACAAGGCCAAGGCCTACGGCAGCACTTTGCAGGGGGGCAGCAAAAAGCTGCACTCTGCACGAAAAAGAAAACAGCCTCCTCCTGGCACGAAAAGGGTCCCCGCCAGCTTGCGCTACATTTTTTGTATAGTGCAAGTCTTATGTGGTGAATTGGGCAGGAGGGCAGGGTCCAGGAGGCAAATCAGTATGGTACCCCCATAAAGCGGTCACACTGCTACCTACCAGTATGATAATACCGGCAGGTCAGGACATTCGGACAGATGGCAGACCGCTGACCACACTTAATACAACTGGCCCGACGGCCGCCAATGCTAATAAGTGTGGCACTGCAGCCAAATGCTCCGTCTACTCTCCTTTGCCCCCAGGCTATTTTGGGCACTCATATGCTGCACTGATGGGCGCTAATAGGCTGCACTGATGGGCACTAATATGCTGATGGCCACTGATGAGGCGGCAATGGTGGGTACTGATAAACTGCACTGATGGACAGTAATGAGGCTGCACTAATAAGGCAGCACTGATATGCTGCACTGATGGGCACTGATGAGGCTGCACTGATGGGCACTGATGAGGCTGCACTGATAGACTGTGGTTGTGGTCTGTGGTTTACAGATGACAGGGCGGGTAATAAACAGGAAGAGGTGTGGCCTTTACAGGAAGGAGTGAGTCATATTTAAATTAGGAGGTGCACAAGTTCAGTCAGGCCTAGGGCAGCACAAAACCTAAATACGCCACTGATTGACACTGGACTACACGCTATTGACACTGGACTACACGCTATTGACACTGGACTACATGCTATTGACACTGAACTACATGCTATTGACACTGGACTACACGCTATTGACACTGAGCTACACGCTATTGACACTGGACTACACGCTATTGACACTGAACTACACGCTATTGACACTGAACTACATGCTATTGACACTGGACTACACGCTATTGACACTGGACTACACGCTATTAACACTGGACTACACGCTATTAACACTGGACTACACGCTATTGACACTGAACTACATGCTATTGACACTGGACTACTTGCTATTGACACTGAACTACATGCTATTGACACTGGACTACACGCTATTGACACTGGACTACACGCTATTGACACTGGACTACACGCTATTGACACTGAGCTACACACTATTGACACTGGACTACAAGCTATTGACACTGAACTACATGCTATTGACACTGGACTACACGCTATTGACACTGGACTACACGCTATTGACACTGGACTACATGCTATTGACACTGGACTTCACGCTATTGACACTGAGCTACACGCTATTGACACTGGATTACACGCTATTGACACTGGACTACATGCTATTGACACTGGATTACACGCTATTGACACTGGACTACATGCTATTGACACCGGACTACACGTTATTAGAGCAGATGCTCCCAATTGCTGTATCTTTTATGTTTCTCTAACATAACAGTCAGACAACTATCAGTAATCTAAAGCTGGAACTTAATTCAGGTATTTTCATTTTAATTATGTTTGTTTGACTTTCTAAATGTTAGTGGGGTGAAATCAATGTTCATTTTCAATTGCAGGGATGGCCAATTTCTAAGGAGCAGAAAGGGAAATGTTTCTCCAACTAACAAAATTCTAACTATGAATGAGTTTTTTTTTTTTTTCCGGGAAACTCCATTCATTCCAAAATCGAAGGTTAAAAGCAAATGTTTTCTGACATACTTTCCAATGACATTTGTCATGTCATCAAATGTACTGATGAGAATTTTCATACGAATGTTCGTATTAATGTTTGTTCAAAAATCTACCGGCTTAAAGGAGACCTTTTTACAATAGCCTAGATGTTTTCAGTACTTGGACTGTACAAAGTCGTTGTTATTTGATCTTCATCCACAACTACGGACCATATGCATCCAATTCCCGGGTGACCTGGTACCTCTTTCCCAAGAAGTCATATGATGACCTTAAACGTATGTATTGCATTATTTGTAATCCCAGGCCGTTAGTCTTACATGTACACATGAAAGCACTCCATATTCCTTAGATGGCCTCCATAAACCACCCAACCCCCAACCACCCCCAGCGCAGAACATTACAACTTATAAGAAAAACAATTAGAAAAAATATTTGTAGACTCTTTCTTTAAGACAAATTCCTGGAAAAATAGGATGAAATAAGATAGTTTCTCGGAGTAAACCATGTGCCAAATTCCCAACATTTTCACAGACGACACACTCTGAATGAAGTTATTCTGGCATTAGGATCTCTCTATACTGCATAGATTTGGCGCAAGGTTTGAGTCTTCATTATTAGTGTTAGGACTGAATGCTGTTAGTATGGGACTACATACTGTTTGTGTAGAAATGTGCGTGAGTAGAGTGGGACTACATACTATCAAAGTGGGACTACAATCTATTAGAGCAGGGTTCTCCAAACTGCGGCCCGAGGGCCGAATGTGGCCCTTTGCCAACCTTTACCTGACCCTTGAGGCCCTTTTCCTACCAATGGTATGAGGCACTATTCTTCCCACTGACACCAAAAATGGGGCACTGCTTTTTCCATTAATAGCAATGATAGGGCACTATTCCTCCCACTGATACCAATGATGGGGTACCGTTCCTCCCCACTGCTACCAATGATGGGGCACCATTCCTCCCCACTAAAACCAATGATGGGGCACCATTCCTCCCCACTGATACCAATGATGGGGCACCATTCCTCCCCACTGATACCAATGATGGGACACTATTCCTCCCACTGATACCAATGATGGGGCACTATTCCTCCCATTGATACCAATGATGGGGTACCATTCCTCCCCACTGATACCAATGATGGGGCACTATTCCTCCCATTGATACCAATGATGGGGTACCATTCCTCCCCACTGATACCAATGATGGGGCACCATTCCTCCCCACTGATACCAATGATGGGGCACTATTCCTCCCATTGATACCAATGATGGGGTACCATTCCTCCCCACTGATACCAATGATGGGGCACTATTCCTCCCATTGATACCAATGATGGGGCACTATTCCTCCCACTGATACCAATGATGGGGTACCATTCCTTCCCACTAAAACCAATGATGGGGCACCATTCCTCCCCACTGATACCAATGATGGGGCACCATTCCTCCCCACTGATACCAATGATGGGGCACTATTCCTCCCACTGATACCAATGATGGGGTACCATTCCTCCCCACTGATATCAATGATGGGGCACCATTCCTCCCCAGTAAAAACAATGATGGGGCACCATTCCTCCCCACTGATACCAATGATTGGGCACCATTCCTCCCCACTGATACCAATGATGGGGCACCACTCCAAATCCTACTAACCACCAACCCCGAAGCCATGTTTATTCTCACTGATGCTAGGCCCAGGATATTTTCTATCCCATTGGCAACAATTTGGCCCCCCTAAAGCCTGAAGCACAGTAAACCGGCCCTTTGTTTGAAAAGTTTGGTGACCCCTGTATTAGAGTAAGACTACACACTAGTGCATATTTTAGTTCTAAGCTGTGCCTGGTGGGCAGAGTGAGCCTCTGTCTTCTTGTACGTCTTGGATACTCCAGCACTGAGATCTCCCTACCATAATTCCCAGCTCTGTTTCTGACCACCAAGAAGCTTTGGGTGTCCTTGCCCACCTTTATGTGTTCCAGCTCCTTCTGATAAATTCTCCATAATATAACACAAATAAAGAATACAGCAAGGATGGTGGGAACCCCTCATAATGAACACAGTAAGTATGTAGACCTGGCAACTTAGCACAACGATAGTGGAAACCTTCATGATGGGCACAGCAGGTGTGTAAACCTGGGAAATAAGAACACAGATGGCAGGAAGTCAGGGCTAGTGTATGTAAAAAAAGAGGGGGTATAAAGGAATAAACTCCCACGTTTAGTGCGCTTGCAATAATCTATAAATAAATAAATATGTGTATATAATATCCCCTCAAAATTGTCCAAACGACCAACTGGGTGTAATTATACAAAGAAACTGCAACCAGCCAATAGAGGTATAGATCCAAAGATAAATAAGTATTAGAATAACAAAAAATTTAATAGTGTCCACAAATTGATCAATCTATATTGGATGTAGACCATGCATATAGAGATAAGGTAAGTCCAAAGCTCCCAATGTTACTATTCCAAACAGAAAACAAAGAAGAGGCGGTGGTAGGAAAGTTCATAAGGGGTCACCACAGTGCTCAGGGGGTTTGTCAGGAGGCTCACCAGATATGTTGGATCCCCTCTAACCTTACGGTAGGGGGATCATTCAAGCTTGTAAGGAGGTGGAATTTCTCTTTCCAGGACTTTGAAGCAATAGAGCTGGTCCTCACGCTGCTCCTGAATACAGAGTCCCCTTTACTGCACTCCGTGGCCGACCAATGATGGATTAAAAAAATATATAGGAAGCCTCATAGTGAAATCCATTTGAAAATGGTATTTTATTTGAAATTAATCTGTCATATAAAACCACTGTACATGCATAAGAGACAGATTCAGAGGTAAACCGAACTAGTATAAAAACGAACCATAAAACAGTAGATGTTTATAATGAGGAGGCAGGCACGGATGTATGGAATCACTATAAGTGAAAAAAGGACGGGGAACGCCGGCTCCCGCGTGCATTCCACTCCGTCTGTCCAACTAACGGTCACGTGCCCCCTGTGTGCGTTCCAAAATGGCGCGTTTCGTCATCAAAGTGTGACGTCTTCAGATTCTGGAAAGACGTCGCACTTTGATGATGAAACGCGTCATTTTGGAACGCACGCAGGGGGCACGTGACCGGTATTTGGACAGACAGAGTGGAACACACGCAGGAGCCGGCGTTCCCCGTCCTTTTTTCACTTATAGTGATTCCATACATCCCTGCCTGCCTCCTCATTATAAACATCTACTGTTTTATGGTTCGGTTTTATACTAGTTCGGTTTACCTCTGAATCTGTCTCTTATGCATGTACAGTGGTTTTATATGACAGATTCATTTTTTTTTAATAAAATACCATTTTCAAATGGATTTCACTATAAGGCTTCCTATATATTTTTTTAATCCATCATTGGTCGGCCACGGAGTGCAGTAAAGGGGACTCTGTACTCAGGAGTAGCGTGAGGACCAGCTCTATTGCTTCAAAGTCCTGGAAAGAGAAATTCCACCTCCTTACAAGCTTGAATGATCCCCCTACCATAAGGTTAGAGGGGATCCAACATATCTGGTGAGCCTCCTGACAAACCCCCTGAGCACTGCGGTGACCCCTTATGAACTTTACTACCACCGCCTCTTCTTTGTTTTCTGTTTGGAATAGTAACATTGGGAGCTTTGGACTTACCTTATCTCTATATGCATGGTCTACATCCAATATAGAATGATCAATTTGTGGACACTATTCAATTTTTTGTTATTCTAATACTTATTTATCTTTGGATCTATACCTCTATTGGCTGGTTGCAGTTTATTTTTATAATTACACCCAGTTGGTTGTTTGGACAATTTTGAGGGGATATTATATACACATATTTATTTATTTATAGATTATTGCAAGCGCACTAAACGTGGGAGTTTATTCCTTTATACCCCCTCTTTTTTTACATACACTTTACCCAGCCTTTGGTCGGGCAGGAGTTTATTGCAGCTGCACTTTATATTTATATCTATATTTATATATATTTATATACATTAGTTTTAGTCCCCGTTCACATTAGGTCGCTCCGACTTAGGGGGCGACCTGTGAAGTGGCGTGCAGCGCGACTTCGGCGCGACTTGCACGGACTTCACATAATGGAAGTCAATGCAAGTCGCCTCCAGGTCGCCCCCAAGTAGTACAGGACCCTTTTTCTAAGTCGGAGCGACTTGTGTCGCTCCGACTTAGAACGGCTCCTGTACTACACAGTGGGAGCGACCATGCACGACTTGCCAGGCTGACCAAGTCGCCTGACAAGTCGTGCTAGTGTGAACCGGCACTTATTAGTAATTTATTATTTTTTTTACAGAATTATATATGGTGCATACTGTATATTTATATCATTATATTTATCACTTAGTATCCATTGGCGCAGGTGAACTCCCTTTTTATTCACTAGTGTATTTAAGCAATGATAGCCTCTGAACTGTCCCCTGCATGCCCAAAAGCTGTTCAGCAGGGAATGACACGCCTGCACTGGAAGTGACGAGTGACACCGATGCAGGCGCATAGACTCCTGGGATTGATGACGCTCATCTCCTAGGAGTCAATGCAAGGAGGAAGTGACGTCGGGGGCAGCGGCCACAGAGGGAGGAAGAGGAAGGAAGGTACGTATATTTTCATTAAAAACAAGGTAATTGAAACAAAAAAAAATGTTAAATATCCAATTCTTTTTCAGGTTTTTTAAAGTAAGCGGACGGTGCAAAAGTAGTTTTTAGGATGGAACTCCGCTTTAACACTTCTCTTGATTAGGGGTAACAGGTGTTTCACAGTTCAGTCAGATGACCCCCACCACATGAATTTGCCTCTCACCTTAAGGACCTAGTATACAGGCATAAAAATCCACTCTCAGTGTCCAGGGTACAGGGACACTCACGGATGAGGATGCCAGCAGAGAGCAGGGTTAGCCTCAAGGATACACTGACCCAAAATAGCACTCTGCAGCAAGGCAAACATTCCTCAACTGGTGTATCTTCATTAATTGGCAAGTATGTATCAAAGAAAATAATGTAACCTGTTGTAAGCCAAACCTTGACCTATGACCTCTCTTGCTATGGTCCAATCGTGCCTTCCGTTATGCGGGGGTGAGCAATCTTAGATTCCTCTGTCTCAGAGGAGTCTAAGATTGCTCACCCCCGCATAACGAAATGCGCGATTGCACCATAGCAAGAGAGGTCATAGGTCAAGGTTTGGCGTACAACAGGTTACATTATTTTCTGAATTACTTCTTTGATACATACTTGCCAATTAATGAAGATACACCAGTTGAGGAATGTTTGCCTTGCTGGAGAGTGCTATTTTGGGTCAGTGTATCCTTGAGGCTAACCCTGCTCTCTGCTGGCATCCTCATCCATGAGTGTCCCTGTACCCTGGACTCTGAGAGTGGATTTATATGCCTGTATACTAGGTCCTTAAGGTGAGAGGCTAATTCATGTGGTGGAGGTCATCTACACTGTGGAACACCTGTTACAGCAGGTGTGTAGACCTGGGAACTCAGTACGGAGATGGTGGGAACCTTCATGATGAGCACAGCAGGCGTGTAGACCTGGGAACTCAGTACGGAGATGGTGGGAACCTTCATGATGAGCACAGCAGGCATGTAGGACTGGGAACTCAGTACTGGGATGGTGGGAACCTTCATGATGAGCACAGCAGGCGTGTAGACCTGGGAACTCAGTACGGAGATGGTAGGAACCTTCATGATGAGCACAGCAGGTGTGTAGACCTGGGAACTCAGTACAGGGATGGTGGGAACCTTCATGATGAGCACAGCAGGTGTGTAGACCTGGGAACTCAGTACAGGGATGGTGGGAACCTTCATGATGAGCACAGCAGGCGTGTAGACCTGGGAACTCAGTACGGAGATGGTGGGAACCTTCATGATGAGCACAGCAGGCGTGTAGACCTGGGAACTCAGTATGGAGATGGTGGGAACCTTCATGATGAGCACAGCAGGTGTGTAGATCTGGGAACTCAGTACGGAGATGGTGGGAACCTTCATGATGAGCACAGCAGGCGTGTAGACCTGGGAACTCAGTACGGAGATGGTGGGAACCTTCATGATGAGCACAGCAGGCGTGTAGACCTGGGAACTCAGTATGGAGATGGTGGGAACCTTCATGATGAGCACAGCAGGTGTGTAGATCTGGGAACTCAGTACGGAGATGGTAGGAACCTTCATGATGAGCACAGCAGGCGTGTAGACCTGGGAACTCAGTACGGAGATGGTGGGGACCTTCATGATGAGCACAGCAGGCATGTAGAACAGGGAACTCAGTACAGGGATGGTGGGAACCTTCATGATGAGCACAGCAGGCGTGTAGACCTGGGAACTCAGTACGGAGATGGTGGGAACCTTCATGATGAGCACAGCAGGTGTGTAGACCTGGGAACTCAGTACGGAGATGGTGGGAACCTTCATGATGAGCACAGCAGGCGTGTAGACCTGGGAACTCAGTATGGAGATGGTGGGACCATTCCTGATGAGCACAGCAGGTGTGTAGACCTGGGAACTCAGTACGGAGATGGTGGGAACCTTCATGATGAGCACAGCAGGCGTGTAGACCTGGGAACTCAGTACGGAGATGGTGGGAACCTTCATGATGAGCACAGCAGGTGTGTAGACCTGGGAACTCAGTACGGAGATGGTGGGAACCTTCATGATGAGCACAGCAGGCATGTAGACCTGGGAACTCAGTACGGAGATGGTGGGAACCTTCATGATGAGCACAGCAGGTGTGTAGGACTGGGAACTCAGTACAGGGATGGTGGGAACCCTCATGATGAGCACAGCAGGCGTGTAGACCTGGAAACTCAGTACGGAGATGGTGGGAACCTTCATGATGAGCACAGCAGGCATGTAGGACTGGGAACTCAGTACTGGGATGGTGGGAACCTTCATGATGAGCACAGCAGGCGTGTAGACCTGGGAACTAAGTACGGAGATGGTAGGAACCTTCATGATGAGCACAGCAGGTGTGTAGACCTGGGAACTCAGTACAGGGATGGTGGGAACCTTCATGATGAGCACAGCAGGCGTGTAGACCTGGGAACTCAGTACAGAGATGGTGGGAACCTTCATGATAAGCATAGCAGGCGTGTAGACCTGGGAACTCAGTACGGAGATGGTGGGAACCTTCATGATGAGCACAGCAGGCGTGTAGACCTAGGAACTCAGTACGGAGATGGTGGGAACCTTCATGATGAGCACAGCAGGTGTGTAGACCTGGGAACTCAGTATGGAGATGGTAGGAACCTTCAGGATGAGCACAGCAGGCGTGTAGACCTGGGAACTCAGTACGGAGATGGTGGGAACCTTCATGATGAGCACAGCAGGTGTGTAGGACTGGGAACTCAGTACAGGGATGGTGGGAACCTTCATGATGAGCACAGCAGGCGTGTAGACCTGGGAACTCAGTACGGAGATGGTGGGAACCTTCATGATGAGCACAGCAGGTGTGTAGATCTGAGAACTCAGTACGGAGATGGTAGGAACCTTCATGATGAGCACAGCAGGCGTGTAGACCTGGGAACTCAGTACGGAGATGGTGGGGACCTTCATGATGAGCACAGCAGGCATATAGGACTGGGAACTCAGTACAGGGATGGTGGGAACCTTCATGACGAGCACAGCAGGCGTGTAGACCTGGGAACTCAGTACGGAGATGGTGGGAACCTTCATGATGAGCACAGCAGGCGTGTAGACCTGGGAACTCAGTACGGAGATGGTGGGAACCTTCATGATGAGCACAGCAGGTGTGTAGACCTGGGAACTCAGTACGGAGATGGTAGGAACCTTCATGATGAGCACAGCAGACGTGTAGACCTGGGAACTCAGTACGGAGATGGTGGGAACCTTCATGATGAGCACAGCAGGCGTGTAGACCTGGGAACTCAGTACGGAGTTGGTGGGAACCTTCATGATGAGCACAGCAGGCGTGTAGACCTGGGAACTCAGTATGGAGATGGTGGGAACCTTCATGATGAGCAAAGCAGGCGTGTAGACCTGGGAACTCAGTACAGGGATGGTGGAAACCTTCATGATGAGCACAGCAGGCCTGTAGACCTGGTAACTCAGTACGGAGATGGTGGGAACCTTCATGATGAGCACAGCAGGCGTGTAGACCTGGGAACTCAGTATGGAGATGGTGGGAACCTTCATGATGAGCACAGCAGGCGTGTAGACCTGGGAACTCGGTACGGAGATGGTAGGAACCTTCATGATGAGCACAGCAGGCATGTAGGACTGGGAACTCAGTACAGGGATGGTGGGAACTTTCATGATAGGCAAAGCAGGTGTGTAGGGCTGGGAATTCAGCAAAATAATGATGGGAAAAACAGGTGTGTAGAGCTGGGAACTCAGTACATGTATGGTGAGAACCTTCATTATGGGTACAGCAGTTTGAGGACCTGGGAACTCATCACAACAATGGAGGGAACCCCTATGATGGGCACAGCTGGTGTGTAGAGCTGGGTACTCAGCACAGGGATGGTGGGGACTTTTATGATGGGCACAGCAGGTGTGTAGAGCTGGGTACTCATCACAGGGATAGTGGGAACCCTGATAATGGCCAGAGCAGATTTACAGACCCAGGAACTCAGCACATGGATGGTGGAAGCCCCTCCTCATCGACACAGCAGATGTACAGACCTGGTAACTTAGGGCAGGGATTGTGAAGACCCCTCATATTGGGCACAGCAGGTGTAGAGACCTGGGAACTCAGTGCAGGAATGGTTGGATCCCCATCATAATGGACACAACAGGTTTACAGATTTGGGAACCGATACAGAATCCTCACTAACAGATTCTCTGAAAGACAACAGAAACTGACTGGTGGTTTACCCACATCTATCAACCAAACACTGAAATACAATTTGTGAGTGGACTGGTCCTTTAAGACGGCATTAAACCCCAAAACAAAAATGTCATATATTGCAGCTTACCAATCATTAGATGTAGTGGCTGTATTCTATTTTTAGGCTTATCTCCCTCTGTTTTCACCTGGTAGTCTGACCAGTAACATACCTCCTATATTACAGCGCCCCAACTCTGGATGAATGAGCACAGGGGGGAACCATTGGACAGCAGCATTGTCAGTCTGGGGGGAGGGGAATGTTAGATGTCCTAATAGATTGAAGATACACTAACAAATTGAAGCCAAATTCCAGTTCACACTTTTTAAGCGGTTACAGCAAACATTATTTTCCTTTTGTGATAAACATTTTTATGAATAAATAAAAGCTGTACATTGTAAACACCCCTTCCAGTGGTAAATGGTTTGCCTCAAACCTGTAACTGCTACATCTGGAGGACAGCTTGTTCTGTAGAAAAACAACAGACTTACTGGCCAGATCACCAGGTGAAAAATAAGGAAAGAAAGCCTAAAAAGAAAATAAATGCAGCCACCACATCTAACAATTGGTAGGCTGCAATATAATAAATGTTTGCTTTTGGGTTTATTACTGCATTAAGGTGGACCATTGCCCCTTGGTCTGTAGACTGCATTGGCTGTCCCCTGAACTGTATATAAGTGTTTCCCATGAGCCATCACTGCTGTGGTCTTTGTTTTAGACTGCAGCTGGCATTGCCCTCCATAGGGCAGTTTCTGGACAGGACAGGGTCACCGGGAACCCCCCGAAAACATTTCCGCCGTCTGTGTGTACATTACAGCTGAGAAGACGAAACTCTTTATTGAAAAGTCTTCCTGAGTGCCAGGCTGAGAGGAAGAGGAAGGGGAAAGGGATCAGCTGTTAACAGGAAAACAATAGAAGACTCAGGGACACAAATTAATGCAAGGAGAGCGTTAACAAACCTATATATGGGCAAGAGAGGGGAGCAGAGCCAGAATGACACCGCATCGGCCAAGTACAACACAGGCTGCTGAGCAAAAGCTAACTCACACCGTATACAGACACACAATCAATATCTACACTGTCCTATACAGACACCTTATACACATCTACACTGTATATTCCAATATACGCCCTATATACAGTAGACACCCCACACACATCCACACTGTACATGCCAATATACGCCCTATACAGACACTCTACATTCACCTACACTGTATATTCCAATATACACCCTATACAGACACTCTACACTCACCTACACTGTATAATCCAAAATAAGCCCTATACAGACACCCTACACTAATCTATACTGTATAATCCAATATACACCCTATACAGACACCCTACACACATCCACACTGTATAATCCAATATACGCCCTATACAGACACCCTACACTAATCTACACTGTATAATCCAATATAAACTCTATACAGACACCCTACACACATCAACACTGTATAATCCAATATACTCTCCATACAGACATCATACACACCTGCAGTGTATGATTCAATATAAACCCTATATAGACCTCCTACAGACATCTGCACTGTATAATACAATATACACCCCATACAGACATTCTACACATATCTGCGCTGTATAATTCAGTAAACACCCTATACAGACACCCTACACATATCTACAATGTACAATCAAATATACACCCTATACAGACACTCTACACACATCTACATTGTATAATCCAATAAGGGACTTTATTAATAGTACTTTGTTGACCATAGAAGGGTGCACCTCCCTTGCATTTTGTGGAGTTGTGACAGTTTTTACAAAACATTTATATATTTTTTTATAGATAATTGTACTATATTTGATTTTTAATTAATATCATCAATTTAAATGAATATGAATCAATTGTCGGCCATTAGGCTCGATTTACACTGGTGCGATGCGGGAAACCCTGCCAATCCTGTGCAAGTTCCCGCATTGCACCTGAATCAAAGACGGTTCACACTGACATCTGCAAACTGCTGGGGGTGTCAATATAAAGTTAATGACAACCGCAGATCGGATCGCAGATCGCAGTGCAAACTGTGAAATGGTACAGAAATCAGATCGCATGGGTGTTCACACCCATGCGATCCATTTCCAACGTGGACCAAAAAAAGGGCCCTGTACCTTTTTGGCCTGAATGTGATGCGAATATAAACTGTATGGCTGAATTCGCATCGCACAGACATCTCATGTGATCTGCACAGCAATGCAGCATGAATCACATGCGATGTCTGACTGTGTTCGCACCCCAGTGAACCCAGCCTGATTGGCACCTTTAGCTCAAGAGAAGCTGAAGAAAAATGTATCCCTTTAAATTCTATGTATGTCTTCACACTGGTCCGTTGTGCTTCTGTTTTGGTGTTAAAAATCCTGCTTGCTGCATTTCGCACCTCACTGTTGCATTGAAAACACAGCAAGAATGCATCATTAAAGCAGAGTTTCGGCCTCAAAAACAACTTTGGCCCATCCGCTTGCTGTAAATGCCCTGAAAAACAAATGGATGCTCCCGAATTTTTTTTTTTTACTTACCCTGTTTTTTAAGAAAGTATACTTACCTTCCTTCTACATCCTCCCTCTTCGTCTGCGGCCCGCGCCGTCTCTTCCTGTTTGCGATGACTCCTGGGAGCTGAACGTCATCGCTCCCACGGGTCAATGCGCCTGCACCGGCCCCGCTCGTCACCTCCGGGGCAGGCGCGTCATTCCCTGCTGAACAGCTTCTGGGCATGCCCAGAAGCTGTGCTGGGATGACGTGCATGCCCCGGAAGTGACGAGCGGGGCCGGTGCAGGGCATTCTGGGAAGAAGAGGACACGGAAGAGGACGCAGAAGAGGATCGCGCTGGCTTCAGCCGCCCACACCTGAGATGGCAGCGCTGGAGAAAAAATTTTCAAGGTAAGTATTTCTTCTAGTAAGCGCAACCCGGGACAGTTCAGAGGCTATCCATTGTGGAATGTACTAACCCTGACTGTACCGGGGGTATTTTTATCTAAATTTCACCCCCGAGGCCGGAACTCCGCTTTAATGCACCCGTGTTATGTTTTTGATGTCACATAACCTATGAAAAACAAACCATAAGCACAGTAAAATCCTGGTACAATGAGTGCAAATTCGTAGTAAAATCACGGCAAAATCGCAGTGAATTTGATAGGAATTTGCAAATTTGAAGTAAAATCACTTATCGCCACCTTTTTCTTTTATCAGCAAAATGCCGATAACACCATTTTCGCCCGATATGTTTCGGTGGCCGAATTTTTGGTACATCTCTAACCAAATTGCTTGGGAAAGGGATTTAGGCATAGAAACTGAGGTGGGGGATTGGCGATCCTGGACTTCACGCTTACACAAGGGCATTATGAATGTTGCCCTGATTGAGACAGGGTGCTCACGAGATGGTACTTAGTGCCAGAATGCCTCTCCAAGATGTACCCGGAATCATCAACCTCTTGCTTTGCTGTGGCCAGGTGGGTTCCACTCTCCATGTGTGGTGGACCTGTCCCAAAGTCCGGTGTTTCTGGTTACAGGTGCATTCTTGGATCTATTCAGGCACTAAAATATCCTTGGATCGCACCACTCAATGAACCCATGGAAAACATCCCGAGATCCACAAAGACTTTATTATATTACATGTTCTTGGCAGCAAAAATAGCTACTGCTTGGAAAAACCCTGTGATTGACTAAGCCCTAATGAAGCGAAAGCTTACCTGGATCATGCTATATGAACAACTTGTCAGTGTCCTGTGTGATAAACAATCCCTATTTGAAAAAGTATGGACCCCCTGGCTCTCTTATCTACAGGTCCCAGGCATCTGAGGTCGGGATCAATTAGTAGTCGAATGGATTTTTAGACAGGTGTGCACTCACTCGTCCAATTTTTTTTTTCTTTTTTCTTACTTTCCTTTTTCTTTATTCATGTCCGCTGCTCTTTTTATTTTCTGATGTACTTTTGGTTCTTTTTTTTTATCTCAAATAAAGTTTAATTGAATAAATTGTGCCAGCAGTACAGAATACAATACACAAAAGGAAGTAGGACCGCACTCCGACATGAAGAGTCCGATCCGTGTTGCCAACCTACTAGATTGAATTTTACTGACACAACACCCAAAATTTACTGGCACAGCCAAGTTTTTACTGGCATTTCCAAAAGTTACAAAATTACAGTTTTAAGTGCACATTTCAGTATCTAGGCTACAAACACGTACAATATGCAATTAACAACAATGTGATTTAAAGTAGGTATTAGTGCCGGTTCACACTGAAGTGGCACGACTTCGGGGGCGACCTGTGAAGTCGCGTGCACCGCGACTTCGGCGCGACTTGCACGGACTTCATATAATGAATGTCTATGCAAGTCGCTCCAGGTCGCCCCGAAGTAGTACAGGAACCTTTTTCTAAGTCGGAGCGACTTGTGTCACTCCTATAATGGCACTTTTCCACTGCAAGTACCGGCTCGGCTCTACTCGCCCCTGCTTGGCCCTGTTTGCTTTTCCACTGCTGGTACCGCATGGTACGGTGTTGGAACGGTTCGGTACGGTACGGTATGGTTTGCTTTTCCACTAAAGTAGTACTAAAGTTAAGTGGGTGGGATAACAATGGGGTGGGTGGGATTCTCTGACCAATCAGTGGCTAGTAGTGACTGCATGCAAAGGATTGTGGGATATGGTACCGGGTATGGTACCTCTTGGAACCACAATGGAGGTGGAACTGTTTTTGAGAGCCGTACCGTTCGGTTCCATGCAGTGGAAAAGCGCTGTCGTACCGTACCGTACCGAACCGTTCCTACACTATACCATGCGGTACCAGCAGTGGAAAAGCACAAAAGCGAGCCGAACCGTTCGGTTTCATGCAGTGGAAAAGCGCCATTAGAACGGTTCCTGTAGCACACAATGGACCGCGACGGACCGCGAGTTGTCAGGCTGACAAGTCGCCTGACAAGTCATGGTAGTATGAATGGACACTCAAAGCAAAAAAAAAAAAAATGTATTTAATTTTCAATATATATATATATATATATATATATATATATATATATATATATATAGTAATTCGCTTAGGGACAGGACACCCGATTGGTCTCATCCAGCTCTGGTTCTAAGCCAAGTATCACAGCCATATTTTTTACTGGCAACCTTTTCCTGTCACTGGCATTTACTGGCAGGAGAAAAATGCCCATTTTTTACTGGCGGCCAGTAGAAATACTGACGGTTGGCAACACTCCGATGGACTTTATTGATAAAACAATAATCCAAACTTGACAGGCATCATGGACAGACAGACGTATAAAAGCAGTTGACACGTTTCACAAATTAAATTAGCTTAATCGTAACATAACCTTCAGTTATGATTAAGTGAATTTAATTTGTGAAACGCGTCAGTTACTTTTGTACGTCTGTCTGTCCATGATGCCTGTCAAGTTTGGATTATTGTTTTACCAATAAAGTCCATTGGTTTCTTCATGTCAGAATGCGGTCTACTTCTTTTGTGTATTGGACATTGCTTGGATCCTGGGCCAGAAGCGCAGCCGACGTTGATGGTCCTATCACCTGCACCTGAGGGGCAACATTTCTTTTGTCTCCAGTACAGAATCCAGCTAAGTCAAAATACAGTAAAACATACTGATTTAAAAGCATAAAAGTAATACATCCATAGAAACATAGTAAACCATGACCATTAACCACTTAAGCCCCGGAAGATTTTACCCCCTTCCTGACCAGGGCCTATTTTGTGATTCGGCACTGCGTTGCTTTAACGGACAATTGCGCGGTCGTGCGACGCTGTACCTAAACGAATTTGACGTGCTTTTTTTGCCACAAACAGAGCTTTCTTTTGGTGGTATTTGATCACCTGTGCGATTTTTTGATCATGCGCTATAAAATAAAAAAAAGAGCGTCAATTTTGCAAAAATAACAATATTTTTCACATTTTTTTATATGAAATTCCCAAAAACATGTCAAAATTTTTTAACATTTTAGGCCAATTTGTTTTCTGTTACATATTTTTGGTAAAAAAAATTGCAAAAAGCATATTTTGATTGGTTTGCGCAAAAGTTATTGCGTTTACTAACAAAGGGAAAGATTTTTGTCATTTTTGTTGTTTTTTATTTTTTAACGCGTAATGGCGGCGATCTGCGATTTTTTTTTTTGACTGACATTTTTGACACTTTTGGGGTTACCAGTGAAATTGCACTGGCAGTGAAGGGGTTAACTTTTTTTGAGAGGGAGGGGTTATGTGTTTCCCTAGGGGCGTGATTCTAACTGTGATTGGCTGTGGCTTGAGGTGTAGGAACAGTGATCAACGGTCCTACATAGTAGAACCGTATGATCACCATTCCTACACAGGGGAGAATGACAGGCGGCTTTGTTTACATCAGCCGCCTGCCTTTCTCCCTCTCCACCCTACGATCGTGAGTGACCGGCGGACATCGGGTCCGCCGGTCACATGCGTGGGGGGGTCCGTGACCACCATAGCAGCCTCTGCTGAAAAATGTATTTTTCTAATCGGAGGGTATCCCGCATTTGAGCTAACCATTCCTTAGAAGTAGGGGGTTCTGTGGAGATCTAATGGCGATGTATTACCTTCCGGGCTTGAAACAATGCCCTCGTTATGGCCTGCCTAGGTGCATCATCTATCTGTAGGTCACTCAGAATTCCCAGCACACAGAGTTTTGGATCTTCAGGTATTTGTACCTGAAAGACATTGGCAATGGTGGCAGTGACCTCCTTCCAATATCTATGCAGCTTTGGGCAGCGCCACATAAGGTGAATCAAATCTCCCCAGTCTCTACTACACCTGGAGCATGTAGGGGACTCCCTCTGTACTTTTGGTTCTTTAGTTGGACCCTTAATTTTAATTTAAGGCTACTGACAAGATTTTCTATGTGACAAATTACCTTAAAAGATAGAATGTTGATATCTTTGCGTTTCTTTTTTTTGTTGATATCTGAATAGAGATATAACTTCACTTTTGGTACCATAGCAGTTCCTACAGTGATAATAGTTAGCCTACTACTATGGTTAATACCTGCCCAGGTGATAGGGCGGGCGAGTGTAGTCCTGCTCGACCCTTCCTCCAGGCTAACAAAGTTGATTTGAAGTATGGCCCACATGTTACCGGGCCTCTCTTAGAATGTTGTCAAATACGTAGTATTACGTTGGACTCTCCATGGTTGACCACTTGGACTTGCTTATGGACTTTCCATGGATTAATAGCGAACCCCTCATAATCTTTCATTATTGTCACTAATTTTCCTTATTGTACACTGACTATGATAAAAGTTCTATTTTGTACCCTATTCTTTTACTCAACAAATTTTTTTCTTGTTAATTAAAACAGAAAAGACCTTTCATATGACTATGCTTGCCTTCTTCCTGGTAGTGGGGGGCGGAGTTACAGGACACTGTGCAGACACACCCTGCGCCTGTAGTCCATAGACTGTTCAGCCTGAGGAAAGATGCAGGCTGTGCTTGAGCAGGGGGCGTGTTAGAGAGGGAGGCAGTGATTGGGCGGGGGTATATGCAAGAGGCAGGCGCAATAACACAGATCAGCTTTTGTGCTTTGTGTGGTCAAATCAGAATAAGGAAAAAAAGTTGACTGGCAGAATCAACCGGATACTTCAGATGGAAGAAATACATGACAATGGTAGAGACTATGATCTATAAAATACACATAGAAAAATAAAAGAAATATTTAGGGTAACATACACTTTAAGGTCTGCACAGACTTTAACAGTAACAGACAGTAAAGCAATCAGTATTACCCATCAGACCAGTAATTCCTTCTCAGATATAAATTCTATTTTTTGTTTGTTAAAGAAATAAATAATTGCAGAGATCAGTCATAATAAAAGCTCAACCCAAAATTTGGTAACTGCTGCAGGCTATAATACGACACTCTATGAATTATATATACAGTATCTCGCAAAAGTGAGTACACCCCTCACATTTTTGTAAATATTTTATTCTATCTTTTCATGTGACAACACTGAAGAAATGACACTTTGCTACAATGTAAAGTAGTGAGTGTACAGCTTGTATAACAGTGTAAATTTACTGTCCCCTCAAAATAACTCAACATACAGCCATTAATGTCTAAACCGCTGGCAACAAAAGTGAGTACACCCCTAAGTGAAAATGTCCAAATTAGGCCCAATTATCCATTTTCCCTCCCCAGTGTAATTTGGCTCGTTAGTGTTACAAGGTCCCAGGTGTGAATGGGGAGCAGGTGGGTTAAATTTGGTGTTATCGCTCTCACTCTCTCATACTGGTCACTGGAAGTTCAACATGGCACCTCATGGCAAAGAACTCTCTGAGGATCTGAAAAAAAGAATTGTTGATCTACGTAAAGATGGCCTAGGCTATAAGAAGATTGCCAAGACCCTGAAACTGAGCTGCATCACAATGGCTACGACCATACAGCAGTTTAACAGGACTGGTTCCACTCAGAACAGGCCTCTCCATGGTCGACAAAAGAAGTTGAGTGCAATAGCTCAGCGTCATATCCAGAGGTTGTCTTTGGGAAATAGACGTATGAGTGCTGCCAGCATTGCTGCAGAGGTTGAAGGGGTGGGGGGTCAGCCTGTCAGTGCTCAGACCATACACCGCACACTGCATCAAATTGGTCTGAATGGCTGTCATCCCAGAAGGAAGCCTCTTCTAAAGATGATGCACAAGAAAGCCCTCAAACAGTTTGCTGAAGACAAGCAGACTAAGGACATGGATTACTGGAACCATGTCCTGTGGTTTGATGAGACCAAGATAAACTTAATTGGTTCAGATGGTGTCAAGCGTGTGTGGCGGCATCCAGGAGAGGAGTATAAAGACAAGTGTGTCTTGCCTACAGTCAAGCATGGTGGTGGGAGTGTCATGGTCTGAGGCTGCATGAGTGCTGCCGGCACTGGGGAGTTACAGTTCATTGAGGGAACCATGAATGCCAACATGTACTGTGACATACTGAAGCAGAAAATTATTATTATTATACAGGATTTATATAGTGCCAACAGTTTGCGCAGCGCTATACAAGACAATACAGTTACAATACAATTCAATACAGGAGGGATTAGAGCTTACAATCTAGAAGTAGATATGCTCCCTTTGGAGACTGGGGCGCAGGGCAGTATTCCAACATGATAACGACCCCAAACACACCTCCAAGACGACCACTGCCTTGCTAAAGAAGCTGAGGGTAAAGGTGATGGACTGGTCAAGCATGTCTCCAGACCTAAACCCTATTGAGCATCTGTGTCACATCCTCAAACAAAAGGTGGAGGAGCGCAAAGTCTCTAACATCCACCAGCTCCGTGATGTCATCATGGAGGAGTGGAAGAGGACTCCAGTGGCAACCTGTGAAGCTCTGGTGATCTCCATGCCCAAGAGGGTTAAGGCAGTGCTGGAAAATAATGGTGGCCACACAAAATATTCACACTTTGGGCCCAATTTGGACATTGTCACTCAGGGGTGTACTCACTTTTGTTGCCAGCGGTTTAGACATTAACCGCTTGCCGACCGCTGCACGACTATTTACTGCGGCGGTCAGTCCCTCACAGGCAAAGCGACGTAGTACTACGTCGCTAGCCTGTGAGGGTCTAGGGAGCTCCCGCGCACCGCCGGAGGCGTGCTCCCGCTCAGTCACGGACCCCCCCCCCCCCCCGCACGTGTGACTGGCAGACCCGATGTCCGCCGGTCACTCGCGATCGTCCGTTAGAGCGGGAGAAAGGCAGGCGGCTAATGTTAACAAGCCGCCTGTCATTCTCCCCTGTGTAAGAATGGAGATCATACGGTTCTACTATGTAGGACCGTTGATCACTGTTCCTACACCTCAAGCCACAGCCAATCACAGTTAGAATCACACCCCTAGGGACACACATAACCCCTCCCTCTAAAAAAAAGTTAACCCCTTCACTGCCAGTGTCATTTTACAGTAACAGTGCATATGTATAGCACTGATTACTGTAGTAATGTCACTGGTACCCCCAAAAATGTCAGTCAAGGGTCCGATCTGTCCGCCGCAATGTCGCAGTACCGCAAAAAAATTACAGATCGCCACCATGACGCGTTAAAAAAAAAAAACAACAAAAATGACAACAATCTTTCCCTTTGTTAGTAAACGCGATAACTTTTGCGCAAACCAATCAAAATACGCTTTTTGCGATTTTTTTTTACCAAACATATGTAGCATAAAACAAATTGGCCGAAAATGTTAAAAAATTTTGATTTTTACATTTTTTTGGGGGGGAATTTCATATAAAAAATTTTGAAAAATATTGTTATTTTTGCAAAATTGATGCTCTTTTTTTGTTTATAGCGCATAATCAAAAATCGCACAGGAGATCAAATACTACCAAAAGAAAGCTCTGTTTGTGGGAAAAAAAGGACGTCAAATTAGTTTAGGTACAGCGTCGCACGACCGCGCAATTGTCCGTTAAAGTCATGCAGTGCCAAATCGCAAAATAGGCCCTGGTCAGGAAGGGGGTAAAATCTCCCGGGGCTTAAGTGGTTAATGGCTGTGTGTTGAGTTATTTTGAGGGGAAAGCTAGTAATTTACACTGTTATACAAGCTGTACACTCACTACTTTACATTGTAGCAAAGTGTCATTTCTTCAGTGTTGTCACATGAAAAGGTAGAATAAAATATTTACAAAAATGTGAGGGGTGTACTGACTTTTGTGAGATATTATATGTACTGTATATATATATGTGAAGATACTCTGAATAAAAGTCAGCGGTGATCACCATACATATGCGATTCGGTGTTTTCAAGAAGAGAAAACCAAAGAAACAAAAAAAAAGAAACAAAGTTTATAAATAGTATTCTCTATAAGATGCTATATAGGGACACAAGCTAAACAACTGTAACCCAGTCTCTAGGAGATTGGGATGTTGGGTGGGATAACACGTTGCCTGACAGCCGCCTTGCAGTTCCATGTTTTGCAATTGTTTAATTTGTGTCCCTATGTGGTGACTTGGAGGATACTATTTATAAACTTTGTTTCCTCTTTTTGCAAACATCTGGTTCTATATCTGCCTAATATTATATCACCATCTACAGAGTCCTCCATAGACTGAGTGTTAGGATAGGGAAGAGTTGGACAGGAAGAACGCCTGTGGTGATCACACGCTGTGTCACCCTTTAATTAACCCCTGGAAGGGAGGAAGAAAATGTGACATGTCTCCCATCCTGCTCTTCCTTTCCAGTTATATGACGGAATTCCCCATTTATGAGGATGATGGCCAGGTGGACCTCAGAACAGAGTTCATCCGACCAACACCAAACTACGGTCAGCTCTCTACGTTGTGGTGTTATAATATAGAAGAACAGCAGAGTACTACTTACTGTACTAGATACGAGTCTCAGGAACATGCAATTATTCATGTTTAGTACAACTCACCATATCCCATTATTTCACACGTGTGTCACAACATATAGTACAACCTCTCATCTCTATAGAGCAGCGGTCACTAAATGGCGGCCCGCGGTCCATTGGCGGCCCGCGCGATGCTTCCGCCCGGACCGCCACCTGTATTCTGCCCCCTCCTCACTGCGGCTCCCGGCTCACTTGCAGCCGGTGTCCTGTCAGGCCGCGAGCCGCGAGTAGGGGCGTGACGTCACGCGCGCGCCCTGCCCCCTGCTCCTGACTGATAGACATTGCGGTGTCCTGTCGGGCCGCGAGTAGGGGGCGTGACGTCACTCGCGCGTCCCGCCCCCTGCTCCTGACTGCGGCTTCCTCTAAGCAGGGCAGCGAGCTAGGGTGTGACACTATGTGCACGCCCCGCCCCCCTGTTCGCGGCTTTTGGACAGCTCCTGGCTCCAGGTATGTGGAGGACATTTTTAGAGGGGAATATCTGCATTTAAAAAAAAACCTCTCAAGCTTTAACAAGTGTGCAGACAAGTGGCATATTTTGTTGTGCTCATTAGAGTGCCCCATAAAAGAAACAAAATATGCCCATCAGAGTACTCCCTTGACATAAAATGTGCCCCATATTTTATGCTAAGGGACAAGCTGATGGGCATATTTTATGTTAAGGGGCACGTTAATGGGCATATTTTATGTTGAGCGCAACGCTGATTTACACGTTTTGTTTTGCCCATCAGAATGCCCCCTAACATAAAATGTGCCCATCAGAGTGTACCTTATTTTATGTTAATGGTCACACTGATGGGAATATTTTATGTTAAGGGGCACTCTGATGTGCATATTTATGCTGTGGTACACACTGATGGGCATATTTTATGTTAAGGGGCACTCTGATGGACATATTTATGCTATGGGGAACTCTAATGGGCATATTTTATGTTAAGAGCAACGCTGATTTACACGTTTTCTTTTGCCCATCAGCGATCCCACCATCATAAAATATGCCCATCAGGGTGCCCCCTAACATAAAATGTGCCCATCAGCATGACCCTTAACATAAAATATGCCCATCAGCGTGCCCCTTATTTTATGTTAAGGGTCACGCTGATGGGCAAATGTTATGCTAAGGGGCACGCTGATGGGCATATTTTATGTTAAGGGTCACGCTGGTGGGCACATTTTGTTCTGCCCATCAGAGTGCCCCTAACATAAAATGTGCCCATCAGCTTGCCCCTTATTTTATGTTAAGGGTCATGCTGATGGGCATATTTTATGTTAAGGGGCATGCTGATGTGCATATTTATGCTGTAGTACACACTGATGGGCATATTTTATGTTAAGGGGCATGCTGATGTGCATATTTATGCTGTGGTACACTCTGATGGACATATTTATGCTATGGGGCACACTGATGGGCATTTTTTATGTTAAGGGGCACTCTAATAGGCATATTTTATGTTAAGAGCAACGCTGATTTACACGTTTTGTTTTGCCCATCAGCGTGCCCCCTAACAAAATGTGCCCATCAGAGTGCCCCCTAACATAAAATGTGCCCATCAGCGTGCCCCCTAACATAAAATGTGCCCATCAGAGTGCCCCCTAACACAAAATGTGCCCATCAGCGTGCCCCTTATTTTATGTTAAGGGTCACGCTGATGGGCAAATTTTATGCTAAGGGTCACGCTCTCGGACACATTTTATGTTAAGGGGCACTCAAATGGGCATATTTTATGTTAAGAACAACGCTGATGAACACGTTTTGTTTTGCCCATCTTTCTGAGTCATAGCACAGACTTCAGATCCGGACCTCGGCCCAAAGAAAATTTTAGCGACCGGACCTCCTTGAATTTTAATTCATTACCCCTGCTATAGAGGATACTCCACCATATAAAGGGAAACTCTTCACACTGCACCACAGCACAACTTCCTGCAACTTGTCATTAACTATCAGCACAGTATAAAGTAGGGATAGACCGATATGGTATTTTCAGGGCCGATATGGGCCGATATTTTGTACATTTAAAGTTTTGAAAAATAAAGACAATTTTTTGACACAAATCTGGTACTGAACAACATGTTAATTTTGTTTAATGTTTAATGGCTGGCTTGCTGGCACCCTGTGGTGGGTGGCTGGCTGGCTGGCACCCTGTGGTGGGTGGCTGGCTGGCTGGCACCCTGTGGTGGAATGGCTGGCTGGCACCCTGTGGTGGGTGGCTGGCTGGCTGGCACCCTGTGGTGGAATGGCTGGCTGGCACCCTGTGGTGGGTGGCTGGCTGGCTGGCACCCTGTGGTGTACAAGTGGAGTACAGATGATGGCGGTGGTATGTGTAGAGATGATAGTGGTGGTATGTGTAGAGATGATGGCAGTGGGATGTGTAGAGATGATGGCGGTCGGATGTGTGGAGATGATGGCGGTGGTATGTGTAGAGATGATGGCGGTGGTATGTGTAGCGATGATGGAGGTGGTATGTGTAGGAATGATGGCGGTGGTATGTGTAGGAATGATGGCGGTGGTATGTGTAGAGATGATGGTGGTGGTATGTGTAGGAATGATGGCGGTGGTATGTGTAGGAATGATGGCGGTGGTATGTGTAGAGATGATGGAGGTGGTATGTGTAGGAATGATGGCGGTGGTATGTGTAGAGATGATGGTGGTGGTATGTGTAGAGATGATCTGTGGTGTAAACAGACCCACATTGCTTTGTACACATTTCCTGCTACAAGCCTGGACGTCCTCTATAAACATCTATCTGCCTCCCAAACCTATCCAAGACTCACCATTACATGTTACAATCTAACCGATCTTTACCCCAAACTATAATATAAGGATCTATCTAAATTATCCAATTAGTACGCAGACAGGCCATTATACAACATACAGATCTAATAGAGATCAGATTGTAGAGTGGGTGGGGGGGCCTAAAATATACTGTAGGGTACAAGCTTCACAGGTGCATGCGGGGTAATAACGCACTGGAAATGCAGCAAAGAATGCATATGCACTGTGTTGGAGCTGTGTGAAAGCAGCCTAAGGAAAACGCATGAAAACATGCGTTCACTTGATAACGAATTATAAAACAGATGACAGCGGACGAATGTGAACCCAACCTTAGGACTCATTTACACCCCAACTCCCTGCAGATCTGCTCATGCATTTAGCCCATGTTACCATTGACTGCGGCTTTAAAATCGCACTACTTCATCTGAAATCGCACGATTTTAAAGCCGCATGCCTGTGCGACTTCGGGCGTGACTTAGAAAACATCTGTGCAGCTTCATGCACAGATGTCTATGCAAGATGCACCCGAAATCACCAAGAGTAATGCAAGAACTACTTTTTCCAGTCGGCGTCGCACCGTTTTCAACAGTGTGGTTGCCGGCAATAGGATGCGACTTGTCATGCGATTTCACCGGGTCACTCCAATGTGAATGGGGGCTTACGTGCATTTGCAGAGCTTTGGCAGTGCACTTGCGGCGTGTTTTTTTTTAGACATTATTTTTATTTACTTTGATTTTACATGCATTTGAGTTGCATTCAAATGCGTTTTTTACTAATACCTGCAATAAAAATGCAGCATGCTGGTTTTTTTTTTTTAATTACACATGAAAGCACCGCAATGGGGCTGACAGAATTACGTTCATTTTATTTGCATATGCGTTTACACTACTTTTTAAAAACATGTAAATGAGCCCAACCGACAAACACATCAACGCACATTAATCACTTGCCGATCGCATAACGTACATTTACTGCAGCAAAGTGGTTCTATTGCACGAAATCACATACCTGTACGTCATTTCGTGCAATAGCCACTCGGTGGTGTGGGTGCACTGCGGGAGGCACAATTGCACACTGATTGGACAGAGGGGGGGGGGCCAATCAGCGGGTACGGCGGGCCCGATGTCCGCTGGCCACTTGTGATTGTTCATGAGGGAGGGAGAACGAAGGTCTGTCTATGTAAACAAGGGGGGAAGGGGGAGAAGATAGAGATCTTGTGTCCCTGCTAAGCAGGAACATGGATTTCTGTCTTCCCCCAGTCAGAGCACCTCCCCAACACAGTTAGAAAACACCCCCTAGGGACACATTTAACCCTTTGATCGCCCCTGGTGTTAACCCCTTCCCTGCCAGTGTAATTTTACAGTAACAGAACATACTTTTAGCACTGATTACAGTAGTAATGTCACTGGTCCCCCCAAAAGTGTCAAAAATGTCAGTTAGGGGTCCGATCTGTCCGCCGCAATGTCGCAGTCCCGCTATAAATCACTGACTGCCGCCATTACTAGTAAAAAAAAAAAAAATTGAATAAAAATGCCATAAAAATATCCCAGAGTTTGTAGATAACTTTATAATCAGTATACGCTTATTGGGATTTTTTTTTACCAGAAATATGTAGCGGAATCCAAATTGGCCTAAGATAATGAAAAAATTCGATTTTTTTATTGGGAATGTTTTATAGCAGAATGTGAAAAATATTGTTTTTTTTTTCAGAATTGTTGGTCTTTTTTTATAGCGCAAAAAATAAAAATCGCAGAGGTGATCAAATACCTCCAAAAGAAAGTCCTATTTGTGGGGAAAAAAAGACATCAATTTTATTTGGGTACAGCGTCGCACGACCGCGCAATTGTCAGTTAAAGTAATGCAGTGCCGAATCGCAAAAAATGGCCTGGTCATTAAGGGGGGTAAATCTTCCGGGGCTGACGTGGTTAAAAAAGTTAAAAAAAAAAAAAAACACATAAAAGTGGAAAGGCAAATAGTGTGATGCTAAAGTAAAGCTGATCACTGTAATGTCACTGGTCCGCCTAAAAAGTGTCAAAACGTGTCAGTTAGGTGTCCAATTTGTTTGCCGCAATGTCGCAGTCCCGCTATAAATCGCTGATCGCCGCCATTACTAGTAAAAAAAAAAATTAATAAAAATGCCATAAAAATATCCCATAGTTTGTAGATAACTTTTGCGCAAACCAATCAATATACGCTTATTGGATTTTTTTTAACCAAAAATATGTGACGGAATACAAACTGGCCTAAAATGATGAAGAAATTTTATTTTTTACATTTTTTATTGGATATGTTTTATAGCAGAAAGTAAAAAATTATTATTTTTTTTTTTTTTTTTTCAAAATTGTTGCTTTTTTTTTGTTTATAGCGCAAAAAATAAAAACCGCAGAGGTGATCAAATACCACCAAAAGAAAGCTCTATTTGTGGGAAAAAAAGGACATCAATTGTATTTGTGTACAGCGTTGCATGCCTGCGCAATTGTCCGTTAAAGTAATGCAGTGCCGTATGGCAAAAAATGGCCTGATCATTAAGGGGGGTAAAATATTCCGGGGCTAAAGTGGTTTAAAAAGTTTTTTTTAAAAAAAAAACACATAGAAGTGGAAAGGGGAATGGTGTGAGCGTAGAGTAAAGCTGAACCCCCAGACGCACACTCACCATCACCCCCAATAAATCACCATCACCCCCAATATATCACCATCACCCCCCAATAAATCCCCATCACCCCCAATAAATCCCCATCACCCCCAATAAATCACCATCACCCCCAATAAATCACCATCACCACCAATAAATCCCCATCACCCCCAATAAATCCCCATCACCACCAATATATCACCATTACCCCCAATATATCACCATCACCCCCAATAAATCCCCATCACCCCCAATATATCACCATCACCCCCAATAAATCACCATCACCCCAATATATCACCATCACCCGCAATATATCACCATCACCCCCAATAAATCACCATCAACCCCAATAAATCCCCATCACCCCCAAATAAATCCCCATCACCCCCAATAAATCACCATCACCACCAATAAATCCCCATCACCCCCAATAAATCACCATCACCACCAATAAATCCCCATCACCACCAATATATCACCATTACCCCCAATATATCACCATCACCCCCAATATATCACCATTACCCCCAATATATCACCATTACTCGCAATAAATCACCCCCAATATATCACCATCACCCCCCCAATAAATCACCATCACCCCAATAAATCACCATCACCCCCCAATAAATCACCATCACCCCCCAATAAATCCCCATCACCCCCAATATATCACCATTACCCCCCAATAAATCACCATCACCCCCAATATATCACCATTACCCCCCAATAAATAACCATCACCCCCTACCTGGGAAGCTGGGAATGTATGAACTGACAATGACACTACAGAGAATATTATACTAATAAAGAAAGAAAGAAATCAGGAACTTTGTGAAAACTCCTGGACACATCCAGAGGCAAAAAATAAAAACCAATCCAGCAGCAGCAGCTGGAAATGCTGTAGTGTGCATCCATTGATGAGCAGTGCGCTGAGATGGACTCACCTTTGAAGGACAGCCTGGTGACCGGGTCACAGTTCTTGTCCCCCTTGGTAAGGTAGGACAGATTATTGGCCCTCTGCAGCACACAGCGCAGCATTGTCAGCAGTAGTCCCGCACACTCCTCACCCCGACTCCCGCACTTCTCATTCAGAATCAGCACTCTGGAGGATGCAAAGGCTGAGCCAGAGAAGGGGCGGGGCCCGGACACACTACTGACACCTCGCCACGCCTACCTCCGCACAAACCGCGCCCACCTCTGTCTGGGAATGTGCATTGCGATGTGTGCAAGTCTCAGCCTGTAGGAGGATTCCTGCAAACTTCACACAGAGGGGATAATCATTTATTTTACTCATAGATTACATATTATTATTATTATTCTCATTGGAGGGGGGCTGTCCTTTTATTATTATTATTATTACACAGCTCCCATCTGTTCCTGATTTCAAGGGACTGTCCCTAATCTGGAGCAATATCTATCTGTCCCCTCTCTCCTCCTCATTTTGCTCTGATCTATGTATAGTTGTATATAAAATTCATTTTTTTATCTTTCAGAAAGTGTTTCCCAGTGCTAAACCTTTCCTCCAATTTCTAAATTGCTGCATTTGTACATTTTAAAACCCAATATAAAGGAATAATAGTAAAATAAAAGCACTTGAGGGTGTAAAGGGGGGTTATAAGGTCAGAAGTTTAAAGCGGAGTTCCACCCAAAAGTGAAACTTCCGCTTTAACCACTTCTGGACCGGAAGGTTTCCCCCCTTTAATGACCAGGCCATTTTGTGCGATTCGGCACTGCGTTACTTTAACGAACAATTGCGCAGTCGTGCGATGCTGTACCCAAATACAATTGATGTCCTTTTTCCCCACAAATAGAGCTTTCTTTTGGTGGTATTTGATTACCTGTGCGATTTTTATTTTTTGCGCTATAAACAAAAAAAAAGCGACAATTCTGATAAAAAAGCAATATTTTAATTTCTGCTATAAAACATTTCCAAAAAAAAAAAAACATTTAACGTGTTCCCGACCGCCTGCTGCCGATTTAGTGTGACCCTCCTCCGTAGACCTACGTTGGTCGCGCGCCTGCAGCTAGGGGGCGAGCGCGCGCTGCTGGTGGCACGCTCTCACCCCCACTCGGCAGCGAGGACTCCGATACAGGGGGCAGGTGGCTCCGATTGCCACCGGGCCGGCCACCTGCGATTGCTCCTCACTGAGAGAGAAGGATGGTCAGCTGAAACACAGCTGACCGTTCTTCTCCCTGGAATGATCACAGAGCCCCTGTGATCCTTCTATATAGGATCGCATGTCTCTATGATCATTTCACAAGTCACGCCCCCATACAGTTAGAAACACTCCCCATGGCTCACATTTAACCCCTTGATCACCCACACTGTTAGCCCCTTCCCTGCCAGTGTCATTATTACAGTAACAGTGCATATTTGTAGCAGTAATTACTGTAGTAATGTCACTGGTCCCCCTAAAAGTGTCAAAAATGTCAGTTAGGGGTCCGATCTGTCCGCCGCAATGTCGCAGTCCCGCTAAAAATCACAGATTGCCGCGATTACTAGTAAAAAAAAAAACAATAAAAATGACATAAATCTTTCCCGTAGTTAGTAGATGCGATAACTTTTTGCTTATTGCGATTTTTTTTTTTTTTACCAAAAATATGTAGCAGAAAACAAATTGGCCTAAAATGTTAAAAAAAATTTAGATTTTTTTATTTATTTATTTATTTAGTTGTTTTTGGGAGAATGTTATATATTGGTTTTCTTTCAGAATTGTCGCTCTTTTTTTGTTTATAGCGCAAAAAATAAAAATCGCACAGGTGATCAAATACCACCAAAAGAAAGCTCTATTTGTGAGAAAAAAAAGGACATCAATATAAGCCATGCCCCCGTGACGAAGTCGGAAATGACGAAACGCGTCGGGCGTGGCTATACGGCGTCCACTAGGAAGTGTATGTTGATGGGGGAAGGAGTCTCTGGCGTTCAGTGTGCCTAGCGGGACCGCGGACCGCACTCTCAGCGCTACTAGATCCTGAACCAGTCCATGTTTTGCTTTATATGACCTTTTAACAAGTGAGTGTGATGTGTATTGTTTTTCGTGCAAATAAATTTAGGTCAAAACGGTATCACGCTATGGAGGTGCTTTTTGTCTTATCATATATTTATATATATTCATATTCATTTTCATATATATTCATATATATTTGTCATATATTATATGAGAGAGGAGGAGGTTTGCAGCGGTCAGTAATACCGGGAGGAAGCAGGTTGGATTTATCCATGCGTTTTCAGCCTATTCCATGAGAGTGGTTAGGCATGTCTCTCTGGTGAGTGTGCATTTTGGCCATATTCCCTCAGCACTGGTGGTGGTGACATCTTGTGGTGATCCTTAAATCAGCACCGACATGACCCTCTTCACACTGTGATTTATAACAAAAGACTTTTTTTGCGCTGTATTTTTACAGACTTTTATTTTATGAAGTTTTATACTATTTATATGCTATTTTAGTACTTTATGCACTTTATGATAGGAGGGTTATACCATCCTTGCGCTGCTGAAGTTCTATCGAATTTTTGTTGATTTTCTGTGATGAATTTTACTTGTATATGATTTTTATTTGAAGTAGCAGCACTATTTATATCTATTTTAACATCCTGCCAGCGCAGAGGATCACATTAGCCCATTGAGTGGTTTCGTTTGCGTTATTTTATATTGACCATAGAGACCTGTGTTCCTATATAGAAGGATCACAGGCGCCCTGTCATCATTCCAGAGAGAAGAACGGTCGGCTGTGTTTACAAGAGCTGACCGTCCTTCTCTCTTAGTGGGGGAGCGATTGCAGCCACTGGCCCCGTGCATCGGCATCCCCGCAGCCTAGTGGGGGCGGGAGCGCCCCACTGGTGGTGCATGCTCGCCCCCCAGCACCACGCGTGCGACTGACGTAGTACTACGTCGTTATGTGCAGCCGAGCCAGCCTACCACAGTAAAACTGCGGCGGGCGGTCGGAAAGTGGTTAAAGGGGAGGTAAACTGCGGTTTTTTTTCTTGCTTTTTTTTTTTTTTTAATTCTGCAAGCCTCCCATAGCTGTGCTGTAACCACTGAAGGAGCTTCCATCTTCTCCCGGTCTTCCTTCCGGGTTCGCGGACTCTGGCTGTGTGAGTGGCCAGAGCCGCGATGACATCACTCCCACGCATGAAGGAATGGCACTGTATGCTGTTCCTTCAGAGGGCGTGAACCAGTGATGTCATCGCTTGCATCAAAAGTAAATTTCTCCCAAACCGTGCGAGTCTCAGAGATATTTACTGTACCTATAGGGAAGGGTTACTATAGGCTTAGCTATAGGTAAAAGTCCTGCAGGGGAATTTTACTCCCACTTTATCTATAGCCCTTTTTTTATGTCAATACATTTTTTATTGAAAGGTTGCAATATTGTAGGATTAATACTGTATGAAAAGATATATGTAAAAACTTGTAACAATCATAATTACCGGTTCCTGCTGTCCCCTTAACCACTTAAGCCCCGGAAAATTTTATCCCCTTCCTGACCAGGGGTTTTTTTACTGCGTGACTTTAACAGACAATTGCCCGGTCGTGCGACGCTGTACCTAAACGAATTTGACGTCCTTTTTTTCCCACAAACAGAGCTTTCTTTTGGTGGTATTTGATCACCTGTGCGATTTTTTGATCATGCGCTATAAACCAAAAAAGAGCGTCAATTTTGCAAAAATAACAATATTTTTCACATTTTTTTATATGAAATTCCCCCCCAAAAAAATGTAAAAATCTAAATTTTTTAACATTTTCGGTCAATTTGTTTTATGCTACATATGTTTGGTAAAAAAAAATCGCAAAAAGCGTATTTTGATTGCTTTGCGCAAAAGTTATCGCGTTTACTAACTAAGGGAAAGATTTTTGTCATTTTTGGTGTTTTTTTTTTAAACGAGTAATGGCGGCGATCTGCGATTTTTTTTGCGGGACTGCGACATTGCGTCGGACAGATCGGACCCTTGACTGACATTTTTGACACTTTTGGGGCTACCAGTGACATTACTACAGTAATCAGTGCTATATATATGCACTGTTACAGAAAAGGGAAGGGGTTAACTGTATTGGAGAGGGAGGGGTTAAGTGTGTCCTAGGGGCGTGCTTACAACTGTGATTGGACATGTCTACTATTGTAAAAACAGAGATCAACGGTTCTACATAGTAGAACCGTCTGATCTCCATTTTTACACAGGGGAGAATGACAGGCGGCTTGTTTACATCAGCCGCCTGACTTTCTCCCTCTCCCCCGACGATCGTAGTGTGACCGGCGGACATCGGGTCCGCCGGTCACACGCGCGGACTCCTCAGTGAACGAGCCGGGGCGGGTGTGCGCCTCAGCTCGCCCACGCTTCACACTTATCGCGATGCGGGAACCAGCACAATTCCACTGCGGCTTCCCGCATTGCATGGGACTTGCACATTGCATGGGGTTCACACTGTCCTATGCAAACCGCTGTGGGTGTCAATAGAAAGTTAATGTCATGTCACCGCTGACATCCGCTGCTCCATAGGGATGCATAGAGCGTCCGATCAGGTCCACCTAAAAAACTGACAGACGGATCGGATCGGATTGCCCGTGTGAAAGGGGCTTTACTCTTCCTGATCCTCCGCCCCTGCAGACTCCTCTGCGCTTCTAGACCTACTGTCCAAGGTCCTCTCATGTCATCAACACCAATGCAGTCCGTTCTTCACAGTGATGCTCGGGGGGCAGGAACCCGCAATCCGGGCTTACCAACCCACCATCCCAGAGCAGGAGGTGGCCGGGATTCTGTTGGGGGGGGGGGGGGCACAGCATAATGTTGGGGGGGGCCCCCTCTGCCCCCCCCCAGTGACGCCAATGGTCCCGGGTGGGTCTGTCACACCTGCCAATGCTGGTTTGTTGCATAGATCGAACTTCTACAATTCACACAAATTCTCTGAGACGAATGAATAAATGACTGGGAGTGACAAAGACATTCATGTGTCTATGCCAGGCATGTCCAACCTGCGGCCCGGGGGCCACATGCGGCCCGGAACCCCAGGTAATGCGGCCCACTGCCCCCTGACAATTTTTTTTTTTTTTGCTGGGGAGGAAGGAAGTCGGGTCGGGGGCATGGCCACAGCGGCTTCCAACTAACGGTAGGCAGAGGCTGCCTCGGAGGGGAGGGGGGGGAGGCGAGCATGTGCAGTGTTTCTGACTCCTACCACCATGACCACTTCAAATCACTGAAGTGGTCTTGGTGGTTAGAGTGTTCCTTTAATATGTCTCAGAAGAAGTAAACCTCTGTATACTGATTCCATTTCATTTGATCATCCTTTAGTTGTGTTAACCACTTAAGCCCCGGAAGATTTTACCCCCATTCCGACCAGGGGGTATTTTGCGATTCGGCACTGCGTGAATTTAACGCACAATTGCGCGGTCGTGCGACGCTGTACCTAAACGAATTTGACGTCCTTTTTTTCCCACAAACAGAGCTTTCTTTTGGTGGTATTTGATCACCTGTGCGATTTTTTGATCACGCGCTATAAACAAAAAAAGAGCGTCAATTTTGCAAAAATAACAATATTTTTCACATTTTTTTATATGAAATTCCCCCAAAAAAAATGTAAAAATCAAAATTTTTAAAAATTTTCGGCCAATTTATTTTATGCTACCTATGTTTGGTAAAAAAAAATCGCAAAAGCGTATTTTGATTGGTTTGCGCAAAAGTTATCGCGTTTACTAACAAAGGGAAAGATTTTTGTCATTTTTGTTGTTTTTTTTTTTAACGCGTAATGGCGGCGATCTGCAATTTTTTTTGCGGTACTGCGACATTGCGGCGGACAGATCGGACCCTTGACTGACATTTTTGACACTTTTGGGGTTACCAGTGACATTTCTACAGTAATCAGTGCTATACATATGCACTGTTACTGTAAAAATACACTGGTAGTGAAGGGGTTAACTTTATTTGGAAGGGAGGGGCTGTGTGTGTCCCTAGGGGCGTGGTTTCTACTGTGATTGGCTGTGGCTCTAGCTGTAAGGACACTGATCAACGGATCTACATACCAGATCTGTTTTATCAGTGTCTTTGCAGCGAGGAGAATGACAGGCAGTTTGTTTACACAAGCTGCCTGACATTCTCCCTCTCCCCCGCCGATCGCCGAGTGACCGGCGGACATCGGGTCCGCTGGTCACACGCGCGGGGGGGTCCGTGACCACGCGGGAGCGGGAGCGCGCCCCGGGGGGCGCGCGCTCGCTCCCTAGACCCTCACAAGCAAGCAACGTAGCCCTACGTTAGTTTGCCTGTGAGGGGCTGACCGCCGACGTAGATAGTCGTGCGGCGGTCGGCAAGTGGTTAAATTAGTGCGGGGGGTGCGGCAGTGCGGGACATTTTATTACTTATATACCTTAACTATAGTATATATTTTATAAGTAGCCTGAGAGAATTTCTCTACACTCAATGTGGCCCAGAGAAGCCAAAAGGTTGGACACCCATGGTCTATGCATTGCTTCTACACAGATTTCCCTCTTTATAAGTGTATCAATGTAATCTTACTCATGTCTCCGCACTCACCTATACACAGGAACTGAGCAAGATCAGATCTGTCCATTCCCTCCTCCAGGGCAATTTTTTCTCTCTAATTAGGCAGCCTGCATTGCAAATCCCGTGCCAAGGTGTGAGGGCTCCGAACCCAATACAACTGGATATGATCTCATTTTCCTTACCTTACATGGAGCTGCCTGCATAAAATCATCCTTTTACAAGTATACCTTGCTGATGAAGTGGTGTATTTAAAGCGGTAGTATACTCCTTTTTTTTTTCTTTTACCTATAGGTAAGCCTATAATAAGGCTTACCTGTAGGTACAATTAATATCTCCTAAACCTGCACGGTTTAGGAGATATTCGCCCTGCATGCAGGCGCCGATGCTAGCGGCAAATGCGCTCTGAAGGTGCCGGGCACTTGCTGGAAAGTGACTCCCGAGTGACGTCATCGCTGCTCCGGCCACTCACAGCGCCAGAGCCGCCGAACCCGGAAGAGACGCCGAGGGAACATGACAGCTTCGTTTTAAGGTAAGTATTTCATATGTCTTTGTCTTGCAGGGTTTTTTTTTTTTTTTTTTTTTTTTTAGGCAGTATACAACCGCTTTAAGGGAAAATTCTAGAAGTACAACCTTAAAAAAAAAAAAAAACATATATATATATGTATTTATTTTTCTCTCAAATATATGAAAGGAACACTTTGAAAACACATCAGATCTGAATGGGTAAAAATCTCATGCTGGATATCTATACTGGTATGGACTGGGTGATGTGTTAGGATCTATACTGGTATGGACTGGGTAATGTGTTAGGATCTATACTGGTATGGACTGGGTAATGTGTTAGGCTCTATACTGGTATGGACTGGGTAATGTGTTAGGCTCTATACTGGTATGGACTGGGTAATGTGTTAGGATCTATACTGGTATGGACTGGGTAATATGTTAGGATCTATACTGGTATGGACTGGGTAATGTGTTAGGCTCTATACTGGTATGGACTGGGTAATGTGTTAGGCTCTATACTGGTATAGACTGGGTGATGTATTAGGATCTATACTGGTATGGAAAGGGTAATGTGTTAGGATCTATACTGGTATGGACTAATTAATGTGTTAGGCTATATACTGGTATGGACTGGGTGATGTGTTAGGATCTATACTGGTATGGACTGGGTAATGTGTTAGGCTCTATACTGGTATGGACTGGGTAATGTGTTAGGATCTATACTGGTATGGACTGGGTGATGTATTAGGATCTAAAAAAAAAATGCAGCAGGCTGGTCCATTTTGCTGAAATTTCATTGCAGAAACTCAAAATGGTCCTCAACAGTTTGCATGGCCCCCACGTGCTTGTATGTATGCCTGACAACATCGGGGCATTCTCCTAGTAAAACAACTGATGGTGTCCTGGGGTATTTCCTCCCAGATCTGGACCAGGTCACCACTGAGCTCCTGAACAGACTGAGGTGCAACCTGGTGGCGTTGGACAGACCGAAACATAATATCCCAGAGGTGTTCTATTGGATTTAGGTCAGGCTAAAGTGGGGGTCATTCCATGGTATCAATTCCTTCATTCTCCAGGAACTGGCTGCATACTCTCGCCACATGAGGCCGGGCATTGTCGTGCACCAGGAGGAACCCAGGACCCACTGCACCAGAGTAGGATCTGACAATGGGTCCAAGGATTTCATCCCAATACCTAATGGCAGTCAGGGTGCCATTGTCTAACCTGTAGAGGTCTGTGTGTCCCTCCATGGATATGCCTCCCCAGACCATCACTGACCCACCTCCAAACCGGTCATGCTGAGCGATGTTCCAGGCAGCATAACGTTCTCCACGGCTTCTCCAGACACTTTCATGTCTGTCACATGTGCTCAGGGTGAACCTGCTCTCATCTGTGAAAAGCACAGGGCACCAGTGGCAGATCTGCCAGATCTGGTGTTCAATGGCGAATGCCAATCAAGCTCCACAGTGCCGGGCAGTGAGCACAGGGCCCACTAGAGGACTTCAGGCACTCAGGCCACCCTCATGAAGTCTGTTTCTGATTGGTCAGAGACATTCACACCAGTGGCCTGCCGGAGGTCATTTTGTAGGGCTCTGGCAGTGCTCATCCTGTTCCTCCTTGCAAAAAGGAGCAGATACCGGTCCTACTGATGGGTTAAGGGGCCCTTCAGTCCTTTCCAGCTCTCCTAGAGTAACTGCCTGTCTCCTGGAATCTCCTCCATGCTCTGAGACTGTGCTGGGAGACACAGCAAACCTTCTGGCAATGGCACGTATTGATGTGCCATCCTGGAGGAGTTGGACTGTCTGTGCAACCTTTATAGGGTCCAGGTATCGCCTTCTGCTACCACTAGTGACACTGACCCTAGCCAAATGCAAAACTAGTGAAAAACAGTCAGAAAAGATGAGTAGGAAAAAAAAGGTCAGTGACCTCCACCTGTAAAACCATTTCTGTTTTGGAGGTCGTCTCATTGTTGCCCATCTAGTGCGCACCTGTTAATTGAATTAACACCAAAGCCGCTAAAACTGATTAACAACCCCCTCTGCACTTAACTGACCAGATCAATGTTCTAGGAATTTTATTGACTTGATGCTGTACTCTGATTAAAAAGTGTTCCTTTCATTTTTTATTTTGAGCAGTGTATATTAAGGAGGGACAGAATCAACTAGTATCAACAGCAGTAAACCATGAGATAGGGGCACCAAGCAACAACCCAATCAGGTTTCCTGCACTTTTATTCACCAACGCAATAAACCAACACAGTTTCATTGAATGGGGGCTTTCTACAGCCCATAGTGTGAAACAAACAAAGTATTTGCTTGTCTGAGCCACTAACTGTACTTAAAGTGGGGCCCCAACCAAAATGGGAAGCTCTGATTGTTGGCTTCCTCTCCCCCTCAGCTGCCACATTTGGCACCTTTCGGAGGGGAGGAGGGATTGCGTACCTGTTTTTGAAAGGTACCCACCCCCACTTCTGGCTGACATCCCTGCGGCGAGGTCCCCAGGAAGTTCCACCCCCCCCTCCTCCTTCCACCGCCACCGTGCCATTCATAGCTGGTTTCCCTTACAAGGAATAGAGAGCTGCTTGAAAAATCAGCTGGGGGGCCGACACCATGGGATCCCTGGACAGGTATGTGCCTTAATATTAAAAGTCAGCAGCTACAGTATTTGTAGCTGCTGACTTTTATATTTTTTGGTGAGGGTGCCTGGAGCTCCGCTTTAAGTCTGGTCCTGCCTAAGGCCAGCCATACACGGTTCGAATCTCAGCCGGTTCAGCAGGAACCGACAGAGATTGTAACCGTTAATGGGCAGGCTGAATGTACCAAGTTAATCAACTTGGCTACAACCAGCCTGCTGGATTCTCTTATGATTATCGCTAGTGGCTGCTATAGCCGCCAGGGCGAGGACAAGGGGTGGGCAGGAAGGACGGCTGCGCACTGTGGTATCATGTGAGGTTCAAGGGCACCACAAGGAGATTCATGGGGAGGGGATTTGTGTTGAGAGGGGGAATTTGGGGGCCCTCCAGTATTTGCAGATTCTTACCACAAAGCAAACGAGCTATAGAACAAGCCCTTGCTGACTGCTGTAGCTGCAGGCACTGTGGAACAATTCATTCTTAAAGTTCACAGCAAAAGTGCTGAAGTCCTGAAAGTCATCCTCTCAGGGGGTAAGAATTGTTCTAGAAGGAGAAATTTGGGAAGGTGTTGCTAGGAGTGGTGGTTTGGGAGGGGGGAGGAGGGATTTGTTCTAGGATTGGGGATTTGGGGGGGTTTGTGCAAGAAAAGGTAAAATGTTGGGGGGATGGAGGGAATTTGTGCTAGAAGGGGAGTTTTTCTTTTTTGGGAGGGGGATTTGTGCTAATAGGGATGATTGGGGGCATTTGTTCAAGGAGGGGAAATTGGGGGGGGGGGGGTTATAATAAGATGGGGGATTGGGGAAGGGGCATTTGTGCTGGCAGTGGGGGGGGGGGGGGAGGATTTGTGCTCGGAGAAGAAAATTTGAGGGGTAGAGAATTTGTGCTAGGATGGGGGTATTTTTTTTTTTGAGGGGGGGGGGGATTGTGCCGGGAGCATATGTGGAATGAAAGGATTTGAGCTAAGTATGCAGTATAGCACTCGATTTTGGCATGAATGGGGATTTAGGCATCCCTGGGCTCTAGATGACCTTGTCCCGGCACTGATGGCTGCTACCGATAATCACTGTCTTCTCCTGGCTGGGACAACTTCCCCCGGCCCCCCCCCCCCCGCAAAGAGAAGACAATTGCTGATTCCCCTGTCAGCTCTGTCTGGAGGGGAAATGGGAGGAGGATTGGGAGGGGGATTGGGAGGAGGATTGGGAGGGGGATTGGGAGGGGGATTGGGAGGGGGATTGGAAGGGGGATTGGGAGGGGGATTGGGAGGAGGATTGGGAGGGGGATTGGGAGGATTGGAAGGGGGATTGGGAGGAGGATTGGGAGGATTGGGAGGGGGATTGTGAGGCTGATTGGGAGTGGATTGGGAGGGGATTGGGAGTAGATTGGGAGGGGGATTGGGATCGGGATTGGGAGGGGGATTGGGAGGGGGATTGGGAGGAGGATTGGGAGGAGTATTGGGAGGGGGATTGGGAGGAGTATTGGGAGGGGGATTGGGAGGGGGATTGGGAGGAGGATTGGGAGGGGGATTGGGAGGATTGGAAGGGGGATTGGGAGGAGGATTGGGAGGGGATTGGGAGGAGGATTGGGAGGGGGATTGGGAGGGGGATTCGGAGGGGGATTGGGAGGAGGATTGGGAGGAGGATTGGGAGGGGGATTGGAAGGGGGATTGGGAGGGGGATTGGGAGGAGGATTGGGAGGAGGATTGGGAGGGGGATTGGGAGGAGGATTGGGAGGGGGATTGGGAGGAGGATTGGGAGGAGGATTGGGAGGGGGATTGGGAGGGGGATTGGGAGGAGGGTTGGGAGGGGGATTGGGAGGAGGGTTGGGAGGAGGATTGGGAGGAAACATAGAAACATAGAAACATAGAATGTGTCGGCAGATAAGAACCATTTGGCCCATCTAGTCTGTCCAATATATCTGAATCCTATGAATAGTCCCTGGCCCTATCTTATATGAAGGATAGCCTTATGCCTATCCCATGCATGCTTAAACTCCTTTACTGTATTTGCAGCTACCACTTCTGCAGGAAGGTTCTTCCATGCATCCACTACTCTCTCAGTAAAGTAATACTTCCTCATATTACTTTTAAACCTTTGCCCCTCTAATTTAAAACTGTGTCCTCTTGTGGTAGTTTTTCTTCTTTTAAATATGCTCTCCTCCTTTACCGAGTTGATTCCCTTTATGTATTTAAAAGTTTCTATCATATCCTCTCTGTGTCTTCTTTCTTCCAAGCTATACATGTTAAGGTCCTTTAACCTTTCCTGGTAAGTTTTTTCCTGCAATCCATGTACTAGTTTAGTAGCTCTTCTCTGAACTCTCTCTAGAGTATCTGTATCCTTCTGGAGCTATGGCCTCCAGTACTGCGCACAATACTCCAAGTGAGGTCTCACCAGTGTTCTGTACAGCGGCATAAGCACTTCTCTCTTTCTACTGCTTATACCTCTCCCTATACATCCAAGCATTCTGCTGGCATTTCGTGCTGCTCTATTACATTGTCTTCCCACCTCTAAGTCTTCTGAAATAATTACTCCTAAATCTCTTTCCTCAGATACTGAGGTCAGGACTGTGTCAAATATTCTATATTCTGCCCTTGGGTTTTTACACCCCAGGTGCATTATCTTGCACTTATCCACATTAAATTTCAGTTGCCAGAGTTCTGACCATTCTTCTAGTTTTCCTAAATCCTTTTCCATTTGGCGTTTCCCTCCAGGAACATCAACCCTGTTACATATCTTTGTGTAATCAGCATAAAGACAAACCTTACCATCGAGGCCTTTTGCAATATCACTTATGAAGATATTAAACAAAATTGGTCCCAGTACAGATCCCTGAGGTACCCCACTGGTAACATGACCTTGTTCTGAATGTTCTCCATTGACTACAACCCTCTGTTGTCTGTCACTCAGCCACTGCCTAATCCACTCAACAATATGGGAGTCTATGCTCAATGACTGCAGTTTATTGATAAGTCTTCTATGTGGGACAGTGTCAAAAGCCTTACTAAAATCTAGATATGCAATGTCTACTGCACCTCCACTGTCTATTATTTTAGTCACCCAGTCAAAAAAATCTATAAGATTTGTTTGACATGATCTCCCTGAAGTAAACCCATGTTGTTTTTCATCTTGCAATCCATGGGATTTAAGATGTTCCACAATCCTCTCCTTTAATAGGGTGGGATTGGGTAAGGAGGGTGAGATCTGGAGGTGGTGGAATGGAGTTCCGCAATGTTCTGACTACAAAACTGGGTGCGGGGGCCAAATGACAAGGCCTGGTGGGCTGGATTCTGCCCATGGACCTTGTGTTTGACATGTGCTCTAGACTGTTTAATGAGCCAGAGGAGTGAATGTTGCAGTTTGCCTGGCTGCCGCTACAGAAAGGGAAAGGAACCTGGGACACAAACCAGCTGGCCCTTGTGGGGGGTAGCACTACACCGTACCTCCCAACTTTCTGAAATGGGAATGAGGGCACCTATTAGCAAATGTATGAAGGCATAGGACACACCCCCTGCTACACCCCACTTAAAGAAGACTTATGCAAAAAAAAAAAAAATGATTGGTTAAACCCATAAGTGCTTTTTTTTTTACAACTATTATTCCTTTATATTGTCTTTTGGAATTTACAAATGTAGCAATTTAAATTTTGAATAAAAGATTTGGCACTGGGAAACACTTTTTGAAGGATTTTTGGGTATGCGATTCCTTAAGGAGTTTATAGTTCAGTTTTAGCCATAATCCCTAAATATCTTTGAAGAGGGAGGTTTGGTGCCTCAAGTCAAGGTTTGTGGGACTTTAAAGGGGCTAATATACACAAAAGTATTCTAAGTATAAATATAATATTTATTTCAAAATAACATAAAAGAAATTATCATACATTTCTGGTTAGCAGAACATATGTTACATGTGATGTATGGGCTAAGAACCCATAGGTGAGAGTGAAGGAGAATAGTATGAAAAAAGTGACATGGTGGAAATGTGACATTAGTCTCTCTCTTGTGGTCCGAACGTCTATGGTTGGCGTTGGATCTTTGTTTGAGAGAGTATTTAGATTCCTACGCGTTTCGGCGGGGGGCCTTTGTCAAGGAAAAATGTCAACCATCTCTGCAAGATATGTGAAATGGTAGTAAGGGTATTTAGTTTTTTGACCATCCTGAGACATTTGTTTCATGGTAGGTCATATGATACATACTTAGATAAAGAAAAGCCTGGGCCTGCTTGTGGTCCTCCGGTCCTCATATGAATCAACAGGATATAGCTACTGGGATATATAAGGTGGCGGTATTAGTATACGTTTGTATGTTTATAGTACATGTGCCAGTTGTATTGGTTATGTACTTACTGGTTAAGTATATTCTCTAGACCAGTTGAGGGAAGAAGGTATTGGATCAACCCGTATTAGGGTAGGTCTGTATATGGAGGGGAGTATTTTATTAAATATTTAAGAACAATATTTACTTTTATATGTTCCATATTGTTTTAGTACTTACTTTGCGACATAGAATTATATAAGCAATATTGGTTCCAGCATTTGTCCACTAGGTGGCGTGTTGTCCCAACTGGTCTTGTAATGCTATACAGTTCCAGTGGTCTCCACTGTGGGGTGCTGGTCCAACTGTTCCTGTTCTAAATATAGTGAACAGGAAAAGTCTTGTCAAAAATGTATCCCAATATAAAGATACCATCAGTGCATCTTTTGCACTATGGTATACTTACAGTTTTGTCCTTTGGTTAAGGGGGAAGAAGGGTAGAAGGTCCGAGTAGCGTGGTCCGAGCGTCCTCACCGTCCCTCAGCTCGAGGGAAGTGACGCCCTGTTGGAGATTCCCGGCCTCAAAATCAGGGACAGTCCCTCAAAATCTGAGACAGTCTCTCGAAATCAGGGACAGTCCCTCAAAATCAGAGACAGTCCCTCAAAATCAGGGACAGTCCCTCAAAATCAGGGACAGTCCCTCGAAATCAGAAACAGTCCCTCGAAACCAGGGACAGTCCCTCGAAATCAGGGACAGTCCCTCAAAATCAGAGACAGTCCCTCGAAATCAGAAACAGTCCCTCGAAATCAGGGACAGTCCCTCGAAATCAGAAACAGTCCCTCGAAATCAGGGACAGTCTCTCAAAATCAGAAACAGTCTCTAGAAATCAGGGACAGTCCCTCAAAATCAGAGACAGTCGCTAGAAATCAGGGACAGGTGGGAGCTATGCTACACATATGGTTGAGTGCACCGCCATGCTAAACAGCTGTCAAAATATGTGATCAGAGGCTGCATCTGATTGGATGCAGCTGCTGTTTGAAACAAAGTTTTACAGCAGGCTCCCTTGGGAGAAACAGATGAAAGAAGCGGTCAAATTTTGATCAGTGTATGGCCAACTTAAAGCGGATCTTCACTGAGCCTGAGCACCACAAACCAAAATCAATATTTAATTCATTTTCAATATTCAAAGCAAACTCCCCCATCCATCCATCCATCCATCCATGTCTCCATACTTTATTTTGGTGAGCAATCACTTTGAAAAACGCCCCCTAGCTTTTCATTTGGCCATCTTGGGTAAGGGCAAATGATTCATGTAGCACAGTGGTTCTTAACCTTGTTGGAGGTACTGAACCCCACCAGTTTCATATTCGCCTTCACCGAACCCTTCTTAATTGGAAAAATAAAATATGATTTTTTCAAATTCAAAACATAGGTATATATTATTTTAGGTATATATTTATACATAGGTGCACAAAATGAACAAAACCATTAAGAACAAAGAACAAAACCATTAAAACATGATTTTCACACAAAAACATAATAAATATTTACTGCAAATTAGTGTGACTTCTGCTGTTGTCTTTCAGAGACCAGTTCAGAAATGCCTGACTTTATCTTGGCAAGTGCCACTCTCATGTCATTATCATGTCTCATGTCACCTCACCCTGGCCTGCTGTAAGAGGGGATTCTATATGGGGGACGGGACCTCACCTCACCTTGGCCTGCTGTAAGGGGGTAGATCTATATGGGGGACGGGACCTCACCTCACCCTGGCCTGCTGTAAGGGGGGATCTATACGGGGGACCTGGTCCCCCATATAGATCCCCCCTTACAGCAGGCCAGGGTGAGGTGAGGTCCCGTTCCCCCATATAGATCTCCCCCCTTACAGCAGGACAGGGTGAGGTGAGGTCCGGACCCTGGCCTGCTGTAGGGGGGGATCTATATGGGGGACCCCAGAGTGACCTAACCTCACCCTGGCCTGCTGTAGGGGGGATCTATATGGGGGACCCCAGAGTGACCTAACCTCACCTTGGCCTGCTGTAAGGGGGGATCTATATGGGGGACCTCATCTCACCCTGGCCTGCTGTAAGGGGGATCTATATGGGGGATCATGTCCCCCATATAGATCCCCCCTTACAGCAGGCCAGGGTGAGGTGAGGTCCTGTCCCCATTTAGATCCCCCCCCCTTACAGCAGGCCAGGTTCCCCATAAAATAGATCCCCTTTACATAGTCTTCTCAGTGTTCTCACACAGTCAGTCTAGACTAGTACAGCCAGTACTACTCCAGTCCTACCTTTTTTTCACCTGTGTCCCGACTCCCGAACACAGGCTAGGTTTTCCTCCTGCAGGCTGCAGCACCACTGTCACCACTGGCTCTCTGGCCTCTCACCTGCCGGCTTCTTCTGCTGCTGCGGCTGCCTGGCCTGGTGGTTCTCTCCCGCGCTGCGCTGGGCGGCCGCTGCACGGGTTAGTCCCTCCCCCAGACAGTCCCTCTCCGCACCGCACGTCTGGCCTGTCTCCAAACCCCCCCCCCCACCACCACTCCACAGTGGGCGACGCCGGCTCCGGCTGGATCGGATTTGGCCAGGAGCCGAGCTGCACAGCCAGCAGTGAGAGTGAGCCAGGGGCAGAGAGAGCTGCGAGTGCGAGCGGAGCGGAAGCGGAAGGACATGCCCGAAACTGGAGAAATAGTCCCTGACAGCGAAGTGGTACTAGCGGAGGGTGTGCCGAACCCTCGAGACTGACCCACCGAACCCCTGGGGTTCGATCGAACCCAGGTTAAGAACCACTGATGTAGCATTTACTTCCTGCCCTTACCTCAAGTATGCATGCAGGAAAGTGTGCTGAGCTGTGAAAACCCCTCCTGAAGACTCCTGGGATGTATGACATAATTTGCCTAGGCATGAAGCCAGGAAGTAACTGAGGAAAAGTAAAAAAAAAAAGTGTAAAACAAGTAAATATGATACACTTTCCTATCTATTTACTAATGCTAGCAGCATGAGGATTAAAAATAATCAATGTTGATTGGGAGAGTGAAGTTCCACTTTATTAGGTGTCCCTCGCTGTCCATTCTTAGAAAGCCAGCAGTTATGTATTGTCATCACAGTGCACTGTTGTTTAACCACTTCTGGACCGGAAGGATTTGCCCCCTTAATGACCAGGCCATTTTTTGTGATTCGGCACTGCGTTACTTTAACAGACAATTGCACGATCATGCAACGCTGTACCCCAAAAAAATTGATGTGCTTTTTTTCCCCACAAATAGAGCTTTCTTTTGGTGGTATTTGATCAACTTTTATTTTTTGCGCTATAAACAAAAAAAGAGCGACAATTCTCAAAAAAAAAAAAAAAAACAATATTTTTTACATTCTGCTATATAACATTCCCCCAAAAAATTTAAAAATCTAATTTTTTTCATCATTTTAAGTCAATTTGTTTTCTGCTACACATTTTTGGTAAAAAAAAAAAATCGCAATAAGCGTATTTTGATTGGTTTGCGCAAAAGTTATCGCGTCTACTAACTATGGGAAAGATTTATGTCATTTTTATTTAATTTTATTTTTTACTAGTAATGGCGGCGATCTGCGATTTTTAGCGGGACTGTGACATTGCAGCGGACAGTTCGGACCCCTAACTGACACTTTTGGGGGGACCAGGGACATTACTACACTAATCAGTGCTAAAAATATGCACTGTTACTGTAATAATGACATTGGCAGGGAAGGGGTTAACCCAGGGGCGATCAAAGGGTTAAATGTGTACCTAGGGGGGGTTTCTGACTGTATTGGGGGCGTGGCTTGTGAAATGATCATAGAGACCTGTGTTCCTATATAGAAGGATCACAGGGGCTCTGTGATCATTCCAGGGAGAAGAACGGTCAGCTGTGTTTATAACAGCTGACTGTTCTTTTCTCTCATCGGGGAACGATCGCAGGTGGCTGGTGGCAGTCGGAGCCGCCTGACCCGAAAATGACCCGAGTGGGGGTAGGAGCCGCACGCTCGCCCCCTAGCAGCAGGCGCGCGACCGACATAGTCCTACGTAGTTTCGTGCAGGAGAGGCTGCCTGCCACAGTAAAACTGCAGGAGGCGGTCCTTAAGTGGTTAAAACTGAACTCCAGGCAAGAAAACGTTTCCTATATAGATATTCCTTATAAGCCACATACACATTCCAACTTTTCGAGTTGGGAGCGAGGGACACCTATTAGCAAAAGTATGCAGGCATAGGACACACCCCCTGCCACGCCCCCTTAAAGGAGAATTATACTGAAAAAGTGATTAGTTAAACCCACAAGTGCTTTTTTGTACCACTACTATTCCTTTATACTGGCTTTTGACATGTACAAATGCAGCCATTTAGAAATTAGAGGAATATTTTAGCACTGGAAAACTATTTTTGAAAGATAAAAAGTGCATTTTACATAAAACTGTACAGACACTTTGCAGCGCAGATATCAATTACTTACCACACCCACTTCCCTGAAGCTCCGCCCACTCTGCATAATTAATCTCGCCTACTTATCAGATTATAGGGTCTACTTCATAAAGAGAGAATTACAGGAAATTGAAAAGGGAATTGAAAACTTGAGGCCAAAGTAGCAGAGTTGGAATAATTCTCCCATTCAGCTGCACTACTTCTGCCTAAAGTGTAAAATTCTCATCACAATTCCCTGCAATTCTAAAGTGTGAAATGTGCTCAGGTGTGACCACACAAAATATGTAATATGGAAATATAAAAAAAGTGCAAGGTGTAAATAAGTACGATTATACTATCTGCTATAATTAGGTTTTATTGTACTTATTTACACCTAATACTTTATTTATATTTACATATTCCATTTTTTGTATGGTCACACCTGAGCACATTTCACACTTTATTCACCTGTCTTTGAATTCAGCCCTCTGTAGGGTGATAATTTTAATTTACATAAAACAATGTGGCATCCTTTCCTTCCTAACACATTACCCAGTCCATACCAATATAGATCCTAACACATTACCCAGTCCATACCAGTATAGATCCTAACACATTACCCAGTCCATACCAGTATAGATACTAACACATTACCCAGTCCATACCAGTATAGATCCTAACACATTACCCAGTCCATACCAGTATAGATACTAACACATTACCCAGTCCATACCAGTATAGATCCTAACACATTACCCAGTCCATACCAGTATAGATCCTAACACATTACCCAGTCCATACCAGTATAGATCCTAACACATTACCCAGTCCATACCAGTATAGATCCTAACACATTACCCAGTCCATACCAGTATAGAGCCTAACACATTACCCAGTCCATACCAGTATAGATCCTAACACATTACCCAGAGTATACCAGTATAGATCCTAACACATTACCCAGTCTATACCAGTATAGATCCTAACACATTACCCAGTCCATACCAGTATAGATCCTAACACATTACCCAGTCTATACCAGTATAGATTCTAACAGATTACCCAGTCCATACCATCCTACACATTACCCAGTCCATACCAGTATAGATCCTAACACATTACCCAGTCCATATCATTCTAACACATTACCTAGTCCATACCATCCTACACATTACCCAGTCCATACCAGTATAGATCCTAACACATTACCCAGTCCATACCAGTATAGATCCTAACACATTACCCAGTCTATACCAGTATAGATCCTAACACATTACCCAGTCTATACCAGTATAGATTCTAACACATTACCCAGTCCATACCATCCTACACATTACCCAGTGCATACCAGTGTAGATCCTAACACATTACCCAGTCCATACCATCCTACAAATTACCCAGTCCATACCAGTATAGATCCTAACACATTACCCAGTCCATACCAGTATAGATCCTAACACATTACCCAGTCCATACCAGTATAGATCCTAGCACATTACCCAGTCCATATCATCCTAACACATTACCCAGTCCATACCAGTATAGATCCTAACACATTACCCAGTCCATACCAGTATAGATCCTAACACATTACCCAGTCCATACCAGTATAGATCCTAACACATTACCCAGTCCTTATCATCCTAACACATTACCAAGTCCATACCAGTATAGATCCTAACACATTACCCAGTTCACACCAGTATAGATCCTAACACCTTACCCAGTCCATACCATCCTAACACATTACAGAGTCCATACCAGTATAGATCCTAACACATTACCCAGTCCATATTATCCTAACACATACCAAGTCCATACCAGTATAGATATCCAGCATGAGATTTTTCCCATTGAGGATTGAGGTCTGTTTTCATTTTTTTGAGCAATATATATATATATATATGCACACACATACACATACACGGATATGTACACACATTTATCTAGAGCTAGAAAACTATATACTGTATATGTATCAATTAACAGGTGTGAAAATTATATCTATAAAAAAACATTATTAATAGTAGTAATTAATGGAGTGTGAGGCCTCCAGCTTGTCGGAAGGTGCTCTGCCTCCCCCTGCTGGCGGATTTTGGAAAGTACACCATACTGACACCCTGCCTCCGGTGACACGTTAAATTTGCGACAGAAGGGAAGAGTGAGCGGGCACAGAGAGAGAGACAACCTGCTGCCAGAACTACAACACCTAGCTGGGGTGAGAGCGACACTGTGTGGCACAAAAGAAAAAAAAAAAGAAAACATTTTTTTTTTTTTTATGATTTACATTGTCCCTGATTAACAGGGACAGTGTAAATTACCCGGGACAGGCTCCTATTTGCCGGGATTGTCCCGGAAAAAACGGGACAGTTGGCAGGTATGCAAGATTAAAGAAGAATATACATGATGAATGGATTCAGACAGAGTTTGCTTATCCCGGAGTTTAAATCTGCAGCTAGTTCTGATTCACATCAAAGCAGAAATGGAACTTCTATAAATACTGCATTGAAACCACAAGATATTACTAATCCTTCCTGAAATTCATATTTCAAAACTCTCTGGGACGTAGCAGAATGGTTGGTTCCAAAACCGCTCAAACCAAAGCCAGGCTACTAAGATTTGACAGTTAATCCATTTCCCCTTTTTATTTGTACACAGTCACAGAAAAATGGAGGATCTGTACTAGACTCAGCACATGATATCCTTAGGAAAATGTAAATGATTTCCTATCATATAAAAATATCATAGAGCAAAATGGGAACAGGAAATTGATACTTATCTACAAGTGAGAAACTGGAAAAAATAATTTGAAACAGATTGGACAGCATAGTCAACGGTCTCCAAACTGCGGCCAGGAGGCTGGATGCGACCCTTTATCTGGCCCTTGGGGCACTATTCCATCCACTGACACCAATAACGGGGCATAATTACAGTTGCTAACACCAACAGTAGGGGACTATTCCTCTCACTGACACCAGCAAAAGGGCACAATTCCTCCCACTGGCAACAACAATGGGGTACCATTCCTTCCATTGACACCAACGATGAGGAATCATTTCTTCCAATGACACCAATGATGGAGCACAATTCCTTCCATTGGCACATACAATGGGTCATAATTCTTTCCATAGATACAGTACCAATGATGGGGCACAATTTCTTCCATTGACACCAGTGAAAGGGCACAATTCCTCCCACTGGTACAAACAATGGGGCCCAATTCATCCCACTGGCACAAACGATGGGGCACTATTCCTTCCATTGACACCAATGATGGGGAAAAATTTCTTCCATTGACACCAACAATGTGGCATAATTCAACAATGTGGCATAATTCCTTCCATTGATACCAACGATGAGGAATCATTTCTTCCAATGACACCAATGATGGAGCACAATTCCTTCCATTGGCACATACAATGGGTCGTAATTCTTTCCATAGCTACAGTACCAATGATGGGGCACAATTTCTTCCATTGACACCAGTGAAAGGGCACAATTCCTCCCACTGGTACAAACAATGGGGCCCAATTCATCCCACTTTCACGAACAATGGTGCACTATTCCTTCCATTGACACCAATGATGGGGAAAAATTTCTTCCATTGACACCAACAATGTGGCATAATTCAACAATGTGGCATAATTCCTTCCATTGATACCAAGGATGGGGCTTAATTCCTTCTATTGACACCAATGATGGGGTATAATTCCTTTCATTGATACCAATGATAGGGTCTAATTCCTTCAATTGATACCAACAATGGGGCACAATTCCTTCCATTCATACCAAGGATGGAGTCTAATTCCTTCCATTGACACCAATGATACGGCATAATTCCTTTCATGGTTACCAACGATGGGGCCTAATTCATTCCATTGTCAACAATGACAATGGGGCACAATTCCTTCCATTGACACCAAAAATGGGGCCTAAATCCTTCTATTGACACCAATGATGGCCCATAATTCCTTTCATTGATACCAATGATGGGCCACGTTTTTCCCACTGACACCAACGATGGGGCAGAATTCTCTCCACTGACACCAAAGATAGGGCGTTGTTTTCTCCCACTGGATGTCAAAACATTTTCTACTCCCACTAGTACTAATCTGTCTCCTTAAAGTCTGAAGGACAGTAAAGCGGCCCTTTGTTTGGAAAGTTTGGAGACCCCTGATATGTGGTTGTAAAGGCTCAAGATTTTTTACCTTCATGCAAATGAATAAGCTGTCCTGCAGATACAGAAGTTCGAGGGTTGAGACAAACCATTTACCACTGACAGGGGTGATCACAATGATCAGCTTTTATTTATTAATCTAAAATCTTTATCGCAAAAGAAAAATAAAAATGTTGCTGTAAATGCTTATAAAGCGTTATCTGGAGTTTGAATTCAGTTTTTTAGTGTATCTAAATCTGCTAGAACATCTAACACATCCCTCCCCCAGACTGTCAATGCATGTGCCCCCGGTGCTCCTTCATCCAGAGTGTTAGGATTGAGTTCCCCTGCTGGTGGCACTGTGCTGCTCTGGGCTGATTGCTGCAGTTCCAGTGTCCACCAGCAGGTGTCTCCCAGAAGCCAGCAGGCTGTAATAATCAGTGTAATGATCAAACACCTGTGTCCATCTGCCAGGTGGCTATTTAAGGCTGCTTCTCCTTTTCCCCAGTGCGTCACTATTCTGATTGCCTCCTTATATTCTTGTTCCAGTGATCCTGATACATGGCCATATCTATCCGGTACCCCTCTGCCTCAACCCTGCTCTCTGCCCTAGTACCCAGTCCTGTTTTCCCTCCTCCTTGCATCCCTGTAACCAGTGTCCTTATATTGTATATATTTGTATATACCCGTATTTTCCGGCGTATAAGACGACTGGGCGTATAAGACGACCCCCCTAATTTTCAAGATAAAACATAGGTTTTGGGCTATACTCGCCGTATAAGACTACCCCCCTTCAGAAGCAAGGCAACGCCATTGAAAACCAGATTTCTCATAGATCTCCAAGGTACCCCAAGTACTGTAAAACATGTAATCTCTCATAATATCTCCAAGGTACCCTAAGTATTACCAGTAGATGTAATCTCAAGACGCTGGCTCTGCGGGAATCCTGTACGCGGTATACTGTATGTAGCCAAAGCTACGGTACATACAGTATATGTACCGTAGCTTCGGCTACATACAGTATACCGCGCTTAGCCAATCACAGTGAGCAATGTATTCTATTATTGAATGCAAAGCCTGCTCGGATTGGCAGAGTCAGAGAGGCGGGCTGATGTTACTCCTCCAATCCGAGCAGGCTTTGCATTCAATAATAGAATACATCGCTCTCCCTGATTGGCTCAGTGCAGTACATACGGTATACCGGTACAGGATTCCCACACAGCCAGCGTCTTGAGAGATTACATCTACCGGTAATACTTATACTTAGGTTACCTTGGAGATATTATACTCGGCGTATAAGACGACCCCACATTTTTGGGGGATTTTTTTGAGGTTCAAAAGTAATCTTATACGCCAGAAAATACAGTAGTCAGTTGTTCGGTTCATTCGTTTTTTTGTCTTTGGGGTTGGTTCTTGTTTGCTGGAGTTACCTATGTTCATTGTTTGCTGTGTATGCTTGTTTGTGTGTTTCACTGTAAATAAATCTCACTTAAAGAGGTTGTAAACCTCAGAAAATAAAATTGGAAAAAAAAAAAAAACCTGCAAGACAAAGGCATAATGAGCTAGTATGCATCGCATACTAGCTCATTAAGAAATACGTGCCCTAGAACGAAGCCCCCGCAGCACCGCTCAGACACTGGTGACACGACCGACATGTTCAGCCATCTTCCTTCCAGGTTTGCGTCCTCTGGCCATCTGATTGGCCGGAGCCGCAATGACGTCCGTTCCTTCAGAGCGCATGCGCCAGTGATATCACTGGCTGTATGCAAAGTAAATATCTCCTAAACGGTAAATGTTTAGGAAATATTTCCACTTCCTATAGATAAGCCTTTTCATAGGCTTACCTATAGGTACAAGTTACAGAGGAAGCTTTACTTCCTCTTTACCACTTGCAGACCGCCTAGCGCAGTAGGCAGGCTGGCTCTGCTGCGCGAACCGACGTATGGGTATCAGTTCGCGGGAGCGCTCCTGGGGGCGTGCGCACACCGCCGAAGGCACGCGCCTGCCCGCATTAGGAAGTGGGGAAGCTGATTCATGAGACCGGCGGCCGTGATTGCCACTGGGCACCCACGATTGCTCCCTGCTGAAAGAGAACAACGGTCAGTTGTTGTAAACACAGCAGACCGTTCTCTCTGGAATGATCACAGAGCTCCTGTGGCCCTCCTATTTAGGATCACAGGTCTCTGTGTCGATTCCACAAGTCCTACCCCTTCACAGTTAGAAAACACCCCCCTAGGCTCACACTTAACCCTTTGATCACCCCTGGGTTAACACCTTCCCTGCCAGTGTCATTATTATAGTAGTAGTGCATATTTATAGCACTGATTACTGTAGTAGTGTAACTGGTTCCCCAAAAGTGTAAAAAATGTCAGTAAGGGGCTCGATCTGTTCGCCGCAATGCCGCTATAAATCACTGATCGCCACCATTACTAGTAAAAAAAAAAAAATGAAAATGACATAAATCTTTCCCCTAGTTTGGAGACGCAACAACATTTGCGCAAACCAATCAAAATACGCTTATTGGGATTTCTTTTACTAAAAATACGTAGCAGAAAATGATGAAAAAATTTTGATTTTTACATTTTTTTTTATTGAGAATGTCATATAGCAGAATGTGAAAAATATTGTTTTTTTTTTTTTCAGAATTGTCGCACTTTTTTTGTTTATAGCATAAAAATAAAAATCGCAGAGGTGATCAAATGCCACCAAAAGAAAGCTCTATTTGTGGGGAAAAAGGACATCAATTTTATTTGGGTACAGCGTCGCACGACCGCACAATTGTCAGTTAAAATAACGCAGTGCCGAATCGCAAAATATGGCCTGGTCATTAAGGGAGGCAAATCCTTCCGGTGTTAAAGTAGTTAATACCGCTTTAGGTCCTGGGGGCATCCAGGTACCGGTAGGCATACTGGCCTTAACCACTTAAGCCCCGGAAGATTTTACCCCCTTCCTGACCAGGGCCTATTTTGCGATTCGGCACTGCGTGACTTTAACAGACAATTGCACGGTCGTGCGACGCTGTACCTAAACGAATTTGACATCCTTTTTTCCCACAAACAGAGCTTTCTTTTGGTGGTATTTGATCACCTGTGCGATTTTTTGATCATGCGCTATAAACAAAAAAAGAGCGACAATTTTGCAAAAATAACAATATTTTTCACATTTTTTATATGAAATTCCCCCCCCCCCCAAAAAAAATGTAAAAATCAAAATTTTTTAACATTTTAGGCCAATTTGTATTATGCTACATATTTTTGGTAAAAAAAATCACAAAAAGCGTATTTTGATTGGTTTGCACAAAAGTTATTGCGTTTACTAACTAAGGGAAAGATTTTTGTCATTTTTTTATTTTAACGCGTAATGGCGGTGATCTGCAATTTTATTTGCGGGACTGCGACATTGCGGCGGACAGATCGGACCCTTGACTGACATTTTTGACACTTTTGGGGTTACCAGTGACATTTCTACAGTAATCAGTGCTATACATATGCACTGTTACTGTAAAATTACACTGGCAGTGAAGGGGTTCACTTTTTTTTGAGAGGGAGGGGTTGTGTGTGTCCCTAGGGGCGTGATTCTAACTGTGATTGGCTGTGGCTTGAGGTGTAGGAACAGTGATCAACGGTCCTACATAGTAGAACTGTATGATCACTGTTCATACACAGGGGAGAATGACAGGCGGCTTGCTTACATCAGCCGCCTGCCTTTCTCCCGCTCTAACGGACGATCGCGAGTGCCCGGCGGACATCGGGTCCCCCCGGGCACACGCGGTCCGTGACCGAGCGGGAGTGGGAGCGCGCCTCCAGCGGCGCACGCTCGCTCCCCAGAGCCTCACAGGCTTGTGACGTACCCATACGTCACTTTGTCTGTGAGGGGCTGTCCGCCTCAGTATATGTACTTGCGGCGGTCGGCAAGTGGTTAAGGAAAAGGCAGCTGCTGTAGGTGAAACTCTGTATAAATCTCACTATTTTCTCAGAACAGGACGCAATCCAATAAAACTTACAGCAGCTTATCTATGCTGAGAAAATGACCCTCTCCCTCCACCAGTGACTGTCTGACCTTGTATAAAATTCCAGCAAATACTACTAGGGGAAAAGTTCCTTGCCATCTGAAGTTTGTGGAGTCCTTCTGCTATGTGGGTAAAGTCCGCCTCCTATTGGACAAATATGTCTACTTTTTTTTTTCCCATATATTAGGGAAATTTTGAGAAGTGAAAGGATCTTTTAATTTTTCCCTACTTGCTTAAGATATATATATATATATATATATATATATATATATATATATATATATATATATATATATATATACACAGGTGGCAACCCTAACTGCCATATATAATGTATATCCTACATTATATATGGCAGTTAGGGTTGCCACCTGTCTGAAATTCACCTGACAGCCTGAAACCCGGACACATTGTTCAGATGCGATTTACTAGAGCCGGTCGGCTGTATTTCCCTCCTGCAGCATCTCCTCCTCTCCCTTCCGCCAGCATTCAGCAGCTGCAGGATTCTAGTAAATCCCATGCAGCCTCCCCCCTACCTGTCCAGGTTACTCTTCCTTCTCTACTGCCATGCAGCCCCCCCTCCGCAAAGCGGTTCCGGCTTCCCTCCTCTCCTCTCCCACCAGCTGAAGTGGGGGATCTTAATTTATCAGCCCTTTCCTTTTCTGTACTGGTCACTCACTGTGTTCATTCATACTGTGTTTACTATGCTTCAGTTTGGGAAAGAACAGGAAGCCGCTCAGCACAGAACACTTCCCATTTATTCACCGTCCAGTCCAGCTGGAGAGAAAAAGGACTGGAGAATCTTTGTCCTCAATCTCTTTCTCTGTCTCAAAAGTGAGACATTGGGGGTTTGTTTAGACCAACTGATATTTCACCAAAGCCCCCGAATGGGAATCTATTGTTGCTGGCTGCTGGGGTATCCATTGTTGGGGAAGGGGTCTATTGCTTCTGGGGGTCTTATATTGCTGGTGGTCAATTGTTGCTGGGAGCCATTTAGGGTCTTTTAATGCTGGCTACTGGGAGATCTATTGTTGCTGGTGGGATCTATTCTTGCAAGGTGGCATTTTGTTGCTAAAGGTCTATTGTTGCTGGGGAGATCTATTATTGTTGGGGGTGTCGAATATTGCAGGGGGATCTGTTTTTGCTTTGGGGGGCTATTGTTGTTGGCTGCATTGGATCCATTTTACTGCTTTTCCTATTATAATTACATAGTTACATAGATAGTGAGGTTGAAAAAAGATACCAGTCCATCCAGTTCAACCCATAATGTGTGTGTTTGCTGTTAACCGTACATTGTATACCCCTTTATGTTGTGGTCTTTAACCACTTGCCGACTGCGCACAGTATATTTACTGCGGCAGTTGGCCCCGGCCAGGCAGAGTGACGTAGATCTACGTCGCTCGCCTGTCACTCCTTCTAGAGCCAATAGCGGGCGAGCGCCCGCCCGCCGAGGCGCGCGCCCGCCGAGGCTCGTTCACGGAGGAGTGCGGGAGTGTGACTGGCGGACCCGATGTCCGCCGCTCACACTACGATCGCCGGTACAGCGGGAGAAAGACAGAGCGGCTTATGTAAACAAGCCGCCTGTCTGTTCTCCCTGTGTAAAAATGAAGATCTGACGGAACTTCTACTATGTAGAACCGTTGATCTTTGTTTTTACACCAATAGCATTGTCCCACTACAGTTAGAAGCACGCCCCTAGGACACACTTAACCCCTCCTTGTCCAATACTGTTAACCCCTTCCCTGCCAGTGTCATTTTTGCAGTAACAGTGCATATATATAGCACTGATTACTGCAGTAATGTCACTGGTACCCCCAAAAGTGTCAAAAATGTCAGTCAAGGGTCCGATCTGTCCGCCGCAATGTCGCAGTACCGCAAAAAAAATCGCAGATCGCCGCCATTACTCGTTAAAAAAAAAAACACCAAAAATGACAAAAATCTTTCCCTTTGTTAGTAAACGCGATAACTTTTGCGCAAACCAATCAAAATACGCTTTTTGCGATTTTTTTTAACCAAACATAGGTAGCGTAAAACAAATTGGCCGAAAATGTTAAAAAATTTTGATTTTTACATTTTTTTGGGGGGGAATTTCATATAAAAAAAAGTGAAAATATTGTTATTTTTGCAAAAATTACACTCTTTTTTTGTTTATAGCGCGTGATCAAAAAATCGCACAGGTGATCAAATACCACCAAAAGAAAGCTCAGTTTGTGGGAAAAAAAGGACGTGAAATTCGTTTAGGTACAGCGTCGCACGACCGTGCAATTGTCCGTTAAAGTCACGCAGTAAAAAATCGCAAAAAACCCCCTGGTCTTTTAGCAGGAAAATCCTCCGGTGGTAAAGTGGTTAAAAGGTGCCCATCTAATAGTTTTTTTAAACTATCAAAGCTCCCTGCTGATACCACTGCTTGTGGAAGAGAATTCCACATCCTTACTGCTCTGACAGTAAAGAACCCTTTACGTAGTTTAAGGTTAAAGGCTAATGACCAAATTCCATTCAGATTACTAAGCATCACAAAATGATACTTGGTTCTGTTTTCTCTAAAAGAGGTGGTACTGGGAGGTGGGGTAGCTGGTGGAAACAAGGGACAGTGCTTGGAGGTGGGTGGGGGGCAGAGACAAGGGGTGACTTGGGGGAGAGGAGTTCCTGCACCTATTCTCTAAGAAAAAAAGTCCTGCTCTATAGCAGTGGCGGCTGGTGCTCCATGAGCCAGGGGGGGGGGGAGCAGACGGACCAGACCATACACACCCCCCTCCCCGGACCACACCAGCCTGCACCCCCACCCCCGTCGCCGGCTCACTCACCCTGCCTGGACATGTGGAGGGAGGGCAGGCAGCAGCAGCGGCGGCTTCTTCTTCGTCAGTCTCCTGCGCCTCCTCCTTCATGGCAAATGGCATGGGATCTGCTTTCTGTAGGAGGAGGATCCGTGTGAGAATAATGAATATTCATTCGCTATTGTCACACAACTGGGTGGGCTCGGGGCGCACTGCTCTGAGCCCCTGAGCCCACCCTTTTTTGAAGCCTATTAGAGCCTCTGAAAAAAACCCCATTGAACTCCATGCGTCCGGCACCCTGCATGTAGATTAGGGGGCCAGACGCATGGATGGGGGGCGGCGGCCCTGCGCCCCCAATGGACGGCCCGCCCTTGCTCTATAGTATACACAGGAACTGATAATAACATACAGGAGGAAGAAAGAAGGTAATAAAACTCATCAACTTGCTGCTGTTTCTTCAATGTTTTCTCAGAGGTTGGGGGCAGGGAGATGACCACACTAGTCATTGCATAACTGCAGTAAAGAAAAGTCTGGTCACCAGCTGTACTGCCTGACAGGGCTGTGTAAATCGCAGGACTGGCTGGACAGAAATTACAAATATTTTGTCAGGTAAAACAGCTGCCGTAGTATTTAGCTTTGTGCCTGGAGCTAAGCTTTTAATAGATAGAATACCTTGCCTTGCATTTATCTTGTTACGACGATAGGTCCATTTCATGGCAGTTTATTCCGGAGTATTCAGGGATGGCCTCAGGCCTCTCCATACATCGCAGTCACTCTGAGCTGTATATATATTCCAGCATTGCACTAAGCTGACATCAATTCCCAGCATTATGCAGAGCGCTCGGATAATGCAGACATTATACAGGAGGCTGCAGAGTGGGCTGACTATGGCATTCCTGGCTCTCAGCCATTATGATGTCATAGGTCATTGTGACAATGTCACATATAAAGATCACTATTTACAAACATGGAGATTTTTCCGATTCCTAGAGCATCAGTTACAATAATATATAAAAAAAATATATATATATTGTAATCCCGTGAGCTACTATGTTTGAGTAGAGATACTATGCTGCATTCACTGATCACTCCCCTTCAATAATAATTTAATAAAATTAAATATAAGAGTGCTGCGCAAAGTAAAAAAATAGACAATCATCTATTATAGAAACAAGATAATGTCGTATCTATAGTGCCAACTGTAGTGCAATAATAATAATATCCACATAAATTGTATCCAAATAACCAATGACAATGTTGCAGATATAATATGTAGCACCCTCCTAGGTACAATTTGTATTAATGGGCATAAATATTTTTTTGTTTTATGTTATTTTGAAAGTGTAAATGATGGAAAAAAAAATCTAACTTTTATTGACATATTATAAGAATGTCTAGTCTGTAATTTGATGCCTTTTGGAGATTTTTCCATCTTTCCTTGGCTTCTTTATGCACATTAATACAAATTTTTATCTGGGGTGCCCAAACTTTCGATCCCCACTGTATTAGGTTGCCTAAAGGTCTATTTCCAGGTGTGATTCACTGGGTCTGAGGTAGTGTCCCCACTGTATCCAATGAGGGAGCTTGTTGGACAGTGGAGGAAACCCAGCCAGTGACACATTAGCTTTTATGGGAGTCCCAGTGGGAGGGCATTCTTGCAATGCATCCTGGGATTGCTCATAAAAGCGGGGGGGGGGGGGGACATGTGACAGGGCGTCTTTAGCGGGAAGCAGAGTCCCAGGAGGAGGTGAACGGCTGTCTCTCCTCCTGCAGTGTGGAGGAAGGTGTGAGGAAGGTGGTCTTAGGTGGTCGGCCTAGAGGATCCAGTGTAACTGATGGTGGAGCTTCTGGCAGAGTCTCTTGGAAAAAACAGTGTCCGTAAGCAGGGCCGCTGATAGGGGGGGACCACTGGTCCTCCTGTAGGGGGCCCGGGCACACAGGGGGCCCAGACAGCAGGAAGATCAGTGGAGCAGAGAAGGAACAATGCCCTCTGTATGTCTCACCCAGCAACTAAAATCTGATTTCCCCTCTTCACCCTCCCGTCGGCTTTCAGTTGCTTGGTGTGAGACACACATGACCAGATTTAGGGGGTGCTGGGGTGGGTTGTGCCCCCCTGGCCGGCCGCCACTGAGCTGAGGGGGGGGGCCCGTCAGGTAGGCTGTACGGGGCCCTGTGATTTCTAACAGCAGCCCTGTCCGTAAGTACTGAGGGACCTGCCAAAGGGTCTGGCCCAGGAAGGGGGACCACTCCAATGAAGTCAGGGGGATCAAGGAGCTAGCTCACACTGAGAGTATTACAGTAAAGGGGGTGCCATGTAGAAAGCCCTGAAGACTAGGAACAAAGGGGGTGCCAGGAAGGGCCCTGAAGAGTGTTCTGCAGTACAGTACAGCTTATCTAAAGCGGTTCATTAATTACTCCTTCACCGCTAGTGACAAGGTGAAGCAGCGGCCTTGCCGCAATTAGTTACTTCTAGACCTCCCAGCAAATTGTGCATAGTTTATTCAAGTTGGAGTATCCAAGGGCCGTCTTTAACATCGATTGGACCCTGGGCAAAAATTTTCTTTGGCTCACCCAAATTCACTTATCAACTATTTGCAGGCAGAGCGGGCTCAGGGGGCAGCTGCTTTGGGCCCCACAACAATGACTTGTCCCGGGGCAGCTGCCCCTTTTGCCCTGCATTAAAGATGGCCCTGGGAGTATCCCACTCATTCCCTTCTCCTATCCAAGTTCTAAATAAAACCACAAAAACCAAAACCCCTAGACTGTTTCTCCACTGAGCCAGGCACTTTGAAGTCGCTGAACTATTGTACGGTTGCCATGGGTAACCCAGGGGAACCTGTCACCAGCAGCTCCCATGGGAGTAGTGCTACAAATATAAAATGAAAACACGCAAATAACAACAATTTCCAATGAATCCGTGAAGATTAATGTTGATATCACTATGAAATTAGTCCAAGACATCCACAATGTGTTTAAATGAATCCATGGTGTCAGTTAACGATTCCAATCACCAGTGATCAATCAAAGATATAAATCGACAATCCGTGACATAAGTGGGGTGGGAAAGATGGACTCCGGGGTGATAATCTCAGCAATTGGCACATAGGGGTGGGGGGGGGGGGGAAACAACAGACCATGGGGCAAGTGACGTTTGTATAAAAAGTTACTTTATTAATAGTTTAAAATCACTCACAAATGTATCTGTAATACCCCACCGTATTACAGTAATAGAGGGGGTACATCTGCCCCCCCTCATTTCCAGGTACAATCAGTCATATGCATCTACAAATAAGGTGGGCCCGTATGGCAGAATTATTAACCACTTGCCTACTGGGCACCTACTGTAAACCCTCTTCCTGCCCAGGCCTATTCTCAGCTTTCAGCGCTGTCGCACTTTTAATGACAATTGCGCGGTCATGCAACGCTGCACCCAAATTACATTTTTATAATTTTTTTCAAACAGATAGAGCTTTCTTTTGGTGGTATTTAACCGCTTGCCGACCGCCCGCCGCACTTGTACCGCGGCAGTGTGGCGCTCCCAGGCAAAGTGCCGTACATGTACAGCGCTAGCCTGGGAGGAGCTGGGGGCAATCTTTCTTTTGGTGGTATTTAACCGCTCGCCAATCGCTCGCTGCACTTGTACGGCGGCAGTCTGGCGCTCCCAGGCAAAGTGCCTTACATGTACAGCGCTAGCCTGGGAGGAGCTGGGGGGGGGGCGCGATCGCCCCCACCCCCCGCTCGTTGGCTGGGGAGTCAGTGCGTGCGACCGGCGGCTCCGATGGCTGCCGGCCACTCGCGATCTCCCTCTGCAGTGAGAGAAGGACAGACGGCTGATGTAAATACAGTGGATAAAAATACGCTCATTGAGAATTTTTTATGTCAAAGACATGTAGCTAAATACATTTTGGCCTAAATATATGACAAAAATTGAATATTTTTTAACAATCAAAGTAGAAAATGTAAATTTTTTGCAAAATGTTTGCTCATTTTTTATTGATATTACAAAAAATAAAAAGTGCAGAGGTGATCAAATACCACCAAAAGAAAGCTCTGTTTGTGGGAAAAAAAAGGACATAAATTTTGTTTGGGTACGGCGTTGCATGACCGCGCAATTGTCAGTTAAAGTCACGCAGTGCCAAGTTGAAAAAAGTGGCCTGGTCATTGAGCAGGAAAATGATCCGGGGTTAAAGTGGTTAAAGGTAAAGTTAGGGACAGATATCAGGGTGCCTTGCCAGGGTCTGCAGCTTACGCATGTATTTGCAAATGTGTGCAACTATACCCCTGCTTTTACCCACCTAAGCCCCCGGAAGATTTTACCCCCTTCCTGACCAGGGCCTATTTTGCGATTCGGCACTGCGTGACTTTAACGGACAATTGTGTGGTCGTGCGATGCTGTACCTAAACGAATTTGACGTCCTTTTTTTCCCACAAACAGAGCTTTCTTTTGGTGGTATTTGATCACCTCTGCAATTTTTTTTATCATGCGCTATAAACAAAAAAAGAGCGTCAATTTAGCAAAAATAACAATATTTTTCACATTTTTTTATATGAAATTCCCCCCCAAAAAAATGTAAAAATCAAAATTTTTTAACATTTTCAGGCAATTTGTTTTCTGCTACCTATGTTTGGTAAAAAAAATCGCAAAAAGTGTATTTTGATTGGTTTGCGCAAAAGTTATCGCGTTTACTAACAAAGGGAAAGATTTTTGTCATTTTTGTTGTTTTTTTTTTAACGCGTAATGGCGGCGATCTGCAATTTTTTTGCGGTACTGCGACATTGCGGCGGACAGATCGGACCCTTGACTGACATTTTTGACACTTTTGGGGTTACCAGTGACATTACTGCAGTAATCAGTGCTATACATATGCACTGTTACTGTAAAATTACACTGGCAGTGAAGGGGTTAACTTTTTTTGAGAGGGAGGGGTTATGTGTGTCCCTAGGGGCGTGCTTCTGACTGTGATTGGCTGTGGCTTGAGCTGTAGGAACAGTGATCAACGGTCCTACATAGCAGAACCGTATGATCACTGTTTCCACACAGGGGAGAATGACAGGCGGCTTGTTTACATCAGCCGCCTGACTTTCTCCCTCTGCACTGACGATCGCCGAGTGACCGGCGGACATCGGGTCCGCCGGTCACGCGCGCGGGGTGGTCCGTGACCACGCGGGAGCGCGCCTCCGGGGGCGCGCGCTCGCTCCCTAGACCCTCACAGGCTAGCGACGTAGATCTATGTCACTGCCTTTGAGGGGCTGACTGCCGACGTAAATAGTCGTGCGGCAGTCGGCAAGTGGTTAACGCATACTGTTAGGTTAATTCGGTTGGTCGCTGGCTGGTTGGTAAGTAGTGACTGGAAATCTCCTTGCTTTTTTGACAAGTGGTTTTGAGGCCTGATATATTTGGCAGCAGAAGAGTTAAAAGCCATAGTGTATATGGACACATTGGGTAATATGGAGGGGAGTTTCCAGGCAGAAAAAATAAAGAGCTCAAAGAAGCTCAAAAGTCCGTAGGAGCCGAATTTTTGAGCTGCAGTGTGCATAAGCCCTAAGTACTGTAAAACCTTGGATTGCGAGCATAATTCGTTCCGGAAGCATGCTTGTAATCCAAAGCACTCTTATATCAAAGCGAATTTCCCCATAAGAAGTAATGGAAACTCAGATGATTCGTTCCACAACCATTTATTCATAAGACCTTCAGTTTATAGTCCATATAAAAAGATTATAGCATTGCGATAGGTTATATAACCATAAAATGTCCATCCAGAAATAGCCTCTTCCACAAGGGGATTAGAAGCAAAATCCAGCAGGAGCTACAGAGTATAAAAGAGAAGAGAGGCGCCTCTAAGTGTAGCAATATGGTTCCATTTAATGAAGGTTCAACATTTAGCAACTCACACGGTTGATGAAAAAAACAGGCACATCTAAGTATGCAGGCATCCGGGGTAAAGCTGTCCACATAGACCATCTTCTGCACCACCAGCTGTCAGTCTGTAATCCTGACCGGGAAGACCACCCTGCAGTAAAGCGATCTGAAAGAGAGGGATGACGTAGATGGCGGTGCGGAGGATGGTCTATGTCATAGGTCAGCAACCCGCGGCTCCGGAGCTGCATGCGGCTCCTTTATACCTTTTTAAACCTTTCCGGGGCGGATGAGGGGAGGAGGCGCACTGTGCGTCATGCAGAGCCGCCGATTGGCGGCCTTCTGGGTGTCATCGGTGCGCATAGCACCCCGACACTCCCCCACTGTGGCGCTGTCCTGGCTGTGATTGGTCCAGGCCATCCCGGGTGACGTCGCGTGGGGGCGGTGCGTGCATTAGTCACGCACCGTCCTGACGTCACCTTCCCGCCCGCCGTCAGAGAGGAGGGCAGAGGCGGGAATGCAGGTCGAGGAAGAAGAAGAAGAAGAAGACGTCCGACCGAGACCCGACTCCAGTCAGCAGCACGCCAGGCACGGTGACGGCAGGTAAGTGAAGTGATGCTTTGAAGGGGGCACGCACGCACGCTGGTCTCTGCATTGAAAGGGGGCATGTACGCTCATCACCACCATTGAAAGGGGCATGTACGCTCGTCACCACCATTGAAAGGGGCATGTATGCTCGTCACCACCAATTGAAAGGGGCATGTACGCTCATCACCACCATTGAAATGGGCATGTACGCTGTTCACCACCATTGAAAGGGGCATGTATGCTGGTCACTACCATTGAAAGGGGCATGTATGCTGGTCACCACCATTGAAAGGGGCATGTATGCTGGTCACCACCATTGAAAGGGGCATGTATGCTGATCACTACATTGAAAGGGACATGTATGCTGGTCACTACATTGAAAGGGCATGTACGCTGGTCAATACATTGAAAGGGACATGTATGATGGTCACTGCATTGAAAGGGGGCATGTATGCTGGTCACTACATTGAAAGGGGCATGTATGCTGGCCACTACATTGAAAGGGGCATGTACGCTGGTCACTACCATTGAAAGGGGCATGTATGCTGGTCACTACATTGAAAGGGGCATGTACGCTGGTCACTACATTGAAAGGGGGCATGTACGCTGGTCACTACATTGAAAGGGACATGTACGCTGGTCACTACATTGAAAGGGGCATGTATGCTGGTCACTACATTGAAAGGGGCATGTATGCTGGTCACTAAATTGAAAGGGACATGTATGCTGGTCACTACATTGAAGGGGGCATGTACGCTGGTCACTAAATTGAAAGGGGGCATATAGGCAGTGTTATATTTGTTTTTAATGTCGCAATGGTTTTACGGCTTCCAGTTTTTTTTTTCCCTTCGGAAACGGGTCCAAGTGGCTCTTTTTGTCTTAAAGGTTGCAGACCTCTGGTCTATGTGGACAGCTTTAGCCTGGATGCCTGCATCCTTAGATGTGCCTGTTCCAATCATCAACCATATGAGTTGCTAAATGTTGAACCTTCATTAAATTTAACCATATTGCTACACTTAGAGGCGCCTCTCTTCTCTTTTATACTCAGCTGTGACTTGAGGCTACTTGTATATCAAGACATCGCTTGTATATCAAGTCAAAATTTATTTGAAAATTTTGCTTGTCTTGCAAAGCGCTCTTAAACCAAGTTACTCTCAAACCAAGGTTTTACTGTAGTTGTTTTAGTAGTTTTAAATTCCTTACCCACTTCAGCCCTGGAAGGATTTGTTCCATTAATACCCAGGCAGTTTTTTGCGATTCTGCACTGCATTACTTTAACGGACAAATGCGCGGTCATGCGACGCTGTACCCAAATAAAATTGATGTCCTTTTTTTCCCATAAACAGAGCTTTCTTTTGGTGGTATTTGATCACCTCTGCAATTTTTATTTATTGCGCTATAAACAAAAAAAAAAGCGACAATTCTAGAAAAAAAAAACAATATTTTTAACATTCTGCTATATAACATTCCGCAAAAAAATGTAAAAAATCTAATTTTTTCATAATTTAGTCCAATTTGTATTCTGCTTTTATCTGGTATTTTGATTGGTTTTTGCAAAAGTTATCCCATCTACAAACTAGGGGAACATTTTTTTTCGTACAAATAGAGCTTTCTTTTGGTGGTATTTGATCACCTGTGCGATTTCTATTTATTGCGCTATAAACAAAAAAAGAGCGACAATTCTGAAAAAAAAAACAAAAAAAAACCAATATTTTTCTCATTCTTTTATATAACATTCTCAAAAAAAATGTTTTCATCCTTTTAGGCCAATTTGTATTCTGCTACATATTTTTGGTAAAAAAAAATCCCAATAAGCGTATTTTGATTGGCTTGCGCAAAAGTTATCGCATCTACGAACTAGGGGAAAGATTTATGTAATTTTTATTCTAGTAATGGCGGCAATCAGCGATTTTTAGCGGGACTGCAACATTGCGGCGGACAGATCGGACCCCTAACTGACATTTTTATACTAGTAATGGCGGCGATCAGTGATTTTTAGCGGGACTGCGACATTGCGGCGGACAGATCGGACCCCTAACTGACATTTTTATACTAGTAATGGCGGCGATCAGCGATTTTTAGCGGGACTGCGACATTGTGGCGGACAGATCGGACCCCTAACTGACATTTTTCTACTAGTAATGGCGGGGATCAGCGATTTTTAGCGGGACTGCGACATTGCGGTGGACAGATCGGACTCCTAAGTGACATTTTTATACTAGTAATGGCGGGGATCAGCAATTTTTAGCGGGACTGCAACATTGTGGCGGACAGATCGGACCCCTAACTGACATTTTTATACTAGTAATGGTGGCGATCAGTGATTTTTAGCGGGACTGCAACGTTGCGGCGGACAGATCGGACCCCTAACTGACATTTTTCTACTAGTAATGGCGGCAATCAGCGATTTTTAGCGGGACTGCGACATTGTGGCGGACAGATCGGACCCCTAACTGACATTTTTCTACTAGTAATGGCGGGGATCAGCGATTTTTAGCGGGACTGCGACATTGCGGTGGACAGATCGGACTCCTAAGTGACATTTTTATACTAGTAATGGCGGCGATCAGCAATTTTTAGCGGGACTGCAACATTGTGGCGGACAGATCGGACCCCTAACTGACATTTTTATACTAGTAATGGTGGCGATCAGTGATTTTTAGCGGGACTGCGACATTGCGGCGGACAGATCGGACCCCTAACTGACATTTTTATACTAGTAATGGCGGCGATCAGCGATTTTTAGAGGGACTGCAACATTGCGGCCATCAGATAGGACCCCTAACTGACATTTTTTACACTTTTGGGGGGACCAGTGACATTACTACAGTAATCAGTGCTAAAAATATGCAATATGTAATATTGACACTGTCAGGGAAGGGGCTAACACCAGGGGCGATCAAAGGGTGTTTACTAACTGTGAGAGGGAGGGGCTTGTGGAATCAACACAGAGCGCAATTGTCAGTTAAAGTAACGCCGTGCCGTATCGCAAAAAATGGCCTGGTCATTAGGCGGTTAAAATACTGTGACCGGGAGCAGTAACGTAACCCTTGCCCAGCTGAACCACCAAGCCGCCAACCCACGTATAATGTGACTGTGGTAGGTGGTATGCTCTGTATATATCAGGTTGTGTCTCTTCCAGGCAGAGTCATGGTGTGGAGGAGGGGGAGGATATTTATAACACAAGGTGCATCAGCTGCATTCAGATCATTGCTGGGCAGTACAGTCACCGGCTGGGTAAACCCCTCCGTCCAGTATAACACTAAAGGGAGGCACACATCTACAATATTTTATTTTCCATTTAGACTTGTGTTAGCTGTGCTATCGCTCATATTACTGCAACGTGAGGCCATGCGTGCTTCATTCATGGTTGGGCCATTTGGTTTTGGATAAAGACAGGTTCAAAATAAGATGTATTTGTTGATGTTTGCATCCCATTGGGGGGATTTCTTTCACTTCCTGTCCTGTAGACCTAAAAAAAAAAAGTTTAAGCACTTAAGGCCTGCCCGCCATATATATACTGCGACAGGCAGCCCCTCCTGCGCAAACCGACGTACCCCCTACGTTGGTCGCACGCCTGCTGCTAGGGGACGAGCGCGCGCGTGCTCCAGCCCCCACTCGACAGCGAGGACCCCGATGCACGGGTCAGGCGGCTCCAATTGCCGCCAACCACCCGCGATCGTTCCCCGCCAGGGCCGGAGTGGGACTCATTTTCAGCCCTGGAGTTTCATGCCTTAGACTGGCCCACTTTAGTTCACGACTATATTAAAATAATGTAATTAAAACCTCAGAATATAAAGTTTGCAATGGCTGGGGACATGGTACAGGAGAATGCAGGGCTGCGGACATGGTACAGGAGAATGCAGGGCTGCGGACATGGTACAGGAGAATGCAGGGCTGCGGACATGGTACAGGAGAATGCAGGGCTGTGGACATGGTACAGGAGAATGCAGGGCTGCGGACATGGTACAGGAGAATATGCAGGGCTGCGGACATGGCACAGGAGAATGCAGGGCTGCGGACATGGTACAGGAGAATGCAGGGCTGCGGACATGGTACAGGAGATGCAGTGCTGCAGCATGGTACAGGTGTACCATGCCCGCAGCACTGCATCTCTTGTAGTATGCCTGCAGCCCCGCATAAAGGCAGGTAGTACCTGTTCCTGAGGTGCGAGGGCTGTTCCTCTGGGTTGCCTTAGATTTAAAAATTGCGCCGCCCAGCGCCAACACGTCATTGCGCATGCGCCGCTGCTCGGGAAAGCTTGTATACGTTCAGCTATTTCCGGGAATAGCCGAACGTGTACTGCCTTTCCCGAGCGGTGGCGGCGCATGCGCGGTGACGTGTTGGTGCTGGGCGGCGCCATTTTTAAATCTAAGGCAACCCAGAGGAACGGCCCTCGCACCAACCAGCCCATCGGGAGAAGTCCCGGTTCTCCCGATTAGCCAATCCGGGCCTGTTCCCCGCTGAGAGAGAAGGACTGTCAGCTGTTGTAAACACAGCTGACCGTTCTTCTCTGGAATGATCATAGAGCCCCTGTGATCCTTCCATATAGAATGACAGGTCTCTATGGTCATTTCACAAGCCCATCCCCCATGCAGCTAGAAAACCCTCCCCTAGGCTTACATTTAAGACTTTGATCACCCACAGTGTTAACCCCTTCCCTGCCAGTATCATTATTACAGTAACAGTGCATATTTTTAGCACTGATTACTGTAGTAATGTCACTGGTCCCCCCAAAAGTGTCAAAAATGTCAGTTAGGGGTCAGATCTGTCCGCTGCAATGTCGCAGTTCCGCTAAAATCGCAGATCGCCGCCATTACTAGTGAAAAAAAAGAAAAAAAACAATAAAAATGACATAAATCTTTCCTGTAGTTAGTAGACGAGATAATTTTTTGCGCAAAGCAATCAAAATACGCTCATTGCAATTTTATTTTATTTTTTTACCAAAAATATGTAGCAGAAAACAAATTGGCCTAAAATGTTAAAAAAATTAGATTTTTAATTTTTTTTTTTTGGGAATGTTATATAGCAGAATGTGAAAAATATTTTTTTCAGAATTGTCGCTCTTTTTTTGTTTATAGCGCAAAAAATAAAAATCACACAGGTGATCAAATAAGAAGAAAGCTCTATTTGTGGGGAAAAAAGAACATCAATTTTATTTGGGTACAGCGTCGCACGACAGAGCAATTGTCAGTTAAAGTAACGCAGTGCCGAATCGCTAAATTTGGCCTGGTCATTCAGGGGGCAAATCCTTCCGGTCCAGAAGTGGTTAATAAAGTCTTTAAGAGCCCATTTATACACATGATTTTAGGAACGCCATGTCACATGCATTGCTGTTTTCAGCTTTTACTTTAAATGGCGGCCCAGCACACTTATAAGGCAACGCACAAGCTTTGAAACGTGGCGTAACACACATCAATGCACCACATCTTGTGGCACATCCGATTTTTGGGACATAATGGTGAGTTGGCAGCTTATTAAGATTATAAATATTTGCTAAATCATACTGTTACCCTCAAGAATAAGTATCCAGAATTTTCTACCTCCCCCTTCCTATGTTACATTTAAAGCGTAACTCCACTTTTGTTGAGCAAAAAACATTCCCCTCTGGGTGATCTCTGTACATTGCAAGGATTTTAACAAACTTTATTGCAGATTCCTACCTTTTGTTATTCTGAAGAAATCATTGTTTGTTCCTCTGTGCTGAGTGGGTCTAATGGGAGCGGTTTCATAATTATCTATCAGCTGTGGTAGCTGCAGGGCTCTAATGAGGAAAGCTGCTGGGCCTGCATCCCTTTAGATGTGTTCCTATTGGTAGTATCTCACCAAAAATGACATTTTTGTTGCAGGGGATGCCAGAAATCTGACTTGTATCTTAAGCAGACTTCTGGGAAAATTGGTGAGCCAATCACACAAGCAGGAAATGATGTTTCTGGGGGTGTGGTCAGTATACATTCTGTGCACAGAACACCTCCAGGCGGCCATATTGCATTTTCAGAAAATGACAACAGCTGCAGATTGAAAAGGAAAGGTCATTTTTAATAACATTCAAATACAATATGATTTGTGTCGCAATTGTATACGCTATATATTGTTTTTTTCTTTTTTTGCTATTTTTTTTTTCCCCACGAAAGTGGAGTTACCCTTTAACACTATTTTATTTTTTATTATTTTTTAATTTTTAGCACCACACTTTTGGCTTTTTGGTCCAGAAAAGAATGGCTCTATATCCTCACCCAAAGAATCCTGAGATTCTCATGTAACACCCTTCTAGTTAGGTGCTAGGCTGTCAGGTAAATCTAGTTCTTTTTGTGCTCCTCTGTAATCAGCGGAGCAGCTGCTGATTGTTTTGGGCGGATCAGGTTCCCACAGGCTGCAGGGGGATTGCTTCCCCCTGCTTTCTGGAAAGCTCCTGAACATAAGAGTGGAGCAGTCTAAGTGAGCAGCTTGAATATTTATGAGGTCCCAGCCAATCCCTGGGAAGGTGTGCTCAGAAGATGGCTAGAGAGAACATAAATAGTCTGTGATAGCTTTTTGGAGTATATGAACAATAATGATTTAAACCTTCATATTACGGGACATTTGGATGGCAGTTCGGTTCCTTTCTTAGATGTTGTTTTATCACGTAGAGAGGGCCGCATTGTGTCCAGTTCTTAGCGCAGATTCTGGACGTCCAAGTCATGTGACTCGTGGGATACCAGTAGGCCAATTTTTGAGGCTACGTAGGATCTGCAGCAAGGAGGGGGATTTCCAATAGGATAAGGAAGAGATGTTGAACAGATTTTGCACTCGGGGTTATAAATCCAATGTGATAGACAGTGAGGAGGAGCTGTGCCTGCTATGAGGAGAAGGAAGAGCTGTGCAGAGGGCAAAGTGGAGGTGGTTGGGATGCCCCTGCCCCTATCGGGTTTCCGCCAGTAGCAGCAGGGATATGGGTATCTAAAGAAGCCAGCACAAAGATAAGTGTTTGTATGTACAGTTCATTACATACACCTAAACCCTAGAGCATTTGGCACCCGGGGCGGATCCTATATCTGGCACCCCCCCCAGGCGACGAACTGCCCATTGACGTGTCACGTGTAAAATGTATGGAGACCCCCTTTTACATTACACAGCCCCCGTTCCCCTGGACCCCTTTACATTACACAGCCCCCTTACCCCTGGACCCCTTTACATTACACAGCCCCCTTACCCTGGACCCCTTCACATTACACAGCCCCCTTACCCCTGGACCCCTTTACATTACACAGCCCCCTTACGCCTGGACCCCTTCACATTACACAGCCCCCTTACCCCTGGACCCCTTCACATTACACAGCCCCCTTACACCTGGACCCCTTTACATTACACAGCCCCCTTACCCCTGGACCCCTTTACATTACACAGCCCCCTTACCCCTGGACCCCTTTACATTACACAGCCCCCGTACCCCTGGACCCCTTTACATTACACAGCCCCCGTACCCCTTTACATTACACAGCCCCCGTACCCCTGGACCCCTTTACATTACACAGCCCCCTTACCCCTGGACCCCTTTACATTACACAGCCCCCGTACCCCTGGACCCCTTTACATTACACAGCCCCCCATTGGAACCCTTTACATTACACAGCCCCCATCCCCCCATGGAACCCTTTACATTACACAGCCCCCACCCCCCCATGGAACCCTTTACATTACACAGCCCCCCAATAGAACCCATTACATTACACAGCCCCCTTACCCCTGGACCCCTTTACATTACACAGCCCCCCATTGGAACCCTTTACATTACACAGCCCCCATCCCCCCATGGAACCCTTTACATTACACAGCCACCACGGAACCCTTTACATTACACAGCCCCCCAATATAACCCCTTTACAATACACCCCCCCCCTACCTTTTTAGGAGGAGAGCGGAGGAGGAGGAACTGTTTAAAGCAGAGGATGGGAGAGAGAGACTCATTGTCACTCCCGAGCCCTGAATACACAGCGGTCGGCGCCTCGGCGGGAACTGCAGAAGTTACTGTGCTAGTTAATGAGCAGGTGATTGGTTGATAGGCGGTCCTAGCAACCAATCGCATTCTCATTAACCAGCACAATTAACTCCGGCAGCGCCCGCCGATCGCTGTGTATCGGGAGTGACAGTGAGTCTCTCTCACATCCTCTGCTTTAAACAGTTCCTCCTCCTCCGCGGCGGAAGCAGTCTGGCGGCCGGCCCCGGGTGTCACCCTGATCTTCCATGACACCCCCCTAATGTGTGGCACCCGGGGCGGAACGCCCCCCCCGCCCCCCCTATTGGTACGCCACTGCCTGAACCCTGCACAAATTTTCCACACCCACCATTTGCCGCAGTGTGCAAAGCATGCCATTTACCCCCCTTCTGGACCCATTAGTAGTATGGGGTCTGCCATTGCTGATCTAGTGACTCACTGACCTGGACTTATTTTGGGTCAGTGACTCACCTGTTACTGAAACAAAGTCAGCATACAGTATCTCACAAAAGTGAGTACACCCCTCACAATTTTTGTAAATATTTTATTATATCTTTTCATGTGACAACACTGAAGAAATTACACTTTGCTACAATGTAAAGTAGTGTACAGCTTTTATAACAGTGTAAATTTGCTGTCCCCAAAATAACTCAACACACAGCCATTAATGTCTAAACCGCTGGCAACAAAAGTGAGTACACCCCCTAAGTGAAAATGTCCAAACTGGGCCCAATTAGCCTTTTTCCTTACCCGGTGTCATGTGACTCGTTAGTGTTACATGGTCTCAGGTGTGAATGGGAAGAAGGTGTGTTAAATGTGGTGTTATCGCTCTCACTCTCTCATACTGGTCACTGGAAGTTCAACATGGCACCTCATGGCGAAGAACTCTCTGAGGATCTGAAAAAAAGAATTGTTGCTCTACATAAACATGGCCCAGGCTATAAGAAGATTACCAAGACCCTGAAACTGAGCTGCAGCACGGTAGCCAAGACCATACAGAGGTTTAACAGGACAGGTTCCACTCAGAACAGGCCTTGCCATTGTCAACCAAAGAAGTTGAGTGCACATGCTCAGCATCATATCCAGAGGTTAGGTGGAGGAGCGCAAGGTCTCTAACATCCACCAGCTCTGTGATGTCATCATGGAGGAGTGGAAGAGGACTCCAGTGGCAACCTGTGAATCTCTGGTGAACTCCATGCCCAAGAGGGTTAAGGCAGTGCTGGAAAACAATGGTGGCCACACAAAATATTGACACTTTGGGTCCAATTTAGACATTTTCCCTTAGGGGTGTACTCACTTTTGTTGCCAGCGGTTTAGATATTAATAGCTGTGTGTTGAGTTATTTTGAGGGAACAGCAAATTTACACTGTTATACAAGCTGTACACTCACTACTTTACATTGTAGCAAAGTGTCATTTCTTCAGTGTTGTCACATGAAAAGATAGAATAAAATATTTACAAAAATGTGAGGGGTGTACTCGCTTTTGTGAGATACTGTACATGCCAATGGTCCCAATGACGCTATGTGCCGAGATCACAGCATCTCCCTTATTTACTTAGCATGTGCAGAAATAAAAAATATTAGATAAGAGCCACCTATGGACAGTACCTGCATGATTATGGGTTGGGTCCACCCAGAAAGACGGCGTCATTTTGAATTGAACAATGGAACGAGACAGGGTTGCCCCCTTCTTGCCCTTATTGTTCATATTGATGCTAGAACCCTTACTCACAACTATTAGAAACTGTATAGACATAAAGGGAGTAAGAATAGGAGAGGAGGAACATAAGGTGGCAACATAGGCGGGGAGTAAGAATAGGAGAGGAGGAACATAAGGTGGCAGCATATTCGGGGAGTAAGAATAGGAGAGGAGGAACATAAGGTGGCAGCATATGTGGGGAGTAAGAATAGGAGAGGAGGAACATAAGGTGGTAGCATATGCGGGGAGTAAGAATAGGAGAGGAGGAACATAAGGTGATAGCATATGCGGGGAGTAAGAATAGGAGAGGAGGAACATAAGGTGGCAGCATATACGGGGAGTAAGAATAGGAGAGGAGGAACATAAGGTGGTAGCATATGCGGAGAGTAAGAATAGGAGAAGAGGAACATAAGGTGGTAGCATATGCGGGGAGTAAGAATAGGAGAGGAGGAACATAAGGTGGTAGCATATGCGGGGAGTAAGAATAAGAGAAGAAGAACATAAGGTGGCAGCATATGCGGGGAGTAAGAATAGGAGAGGAGGAACATAAGGTGGCAGCATATTCGGGGAGTAAGAATAGGAGAGGAGGAACATAAGGTGGCAGCATATGTGGGGAGTAAGAATAGGAGAGGAGGAACATAAGGTGATAGCATATGCGGGGAGTAAGAATAGGAGAGGAGGAACATAAGGTGGCAGCATATACGGGGAGTAAGAATAGGAGAGGAGGAACATAAGGTGGTAGCATATGCGGAGAGTAAGAATAGGAGAAGAGGAACATAAGGTGGTAGCATATGCGGGGAGTAAGAATAGGAGAGGAGGAACATAAGGTGGTAGCATATGCGGGGAGTAAGAATAAGAGAAGAAGAACATAAGATGGCAGCATATGCGGGGAGTAAGAATAGGAGAGGAGGAACATAAGGTGGTAGCATATGCGGAGAGTAAGAATAGGAGAAGAGGAACATAAGATGGCAGCATATGCGGGGAGTAAGAATAGGAGAGGAGGAACATAAGGTGGTAGCATATGCGGAGAGTAAGAATAGGAGAAGAGGAACATAAGATGGCAGCATATGTGGACGATATTTTGTTCTATATAACCATCCCTAGAACTACTTTACCAAATATAATGAAAATACTGAAACTTTATGGAGAACTATCAAACTTCAAAATTAACCCCTCAAAGTCAGAAATCCTAAATGTAAATATGAACAAAAAGGAAGAACAACGTTTGCAAGAAGAATTCCCATTCAAATGGCAGGAAAAACTAAAATACTTAGGGGGTAAGAATAACTGCAAAAGGGAAAGATCTGTACCAAACAAACTATATACCATTATTAAATGAAATTAAAGAAGAATTAAGGAAATCCTCAACAAGACTACTCTTGGGTGGGGCATACTAATATGATAAAAATGGGAATCTTACCAAAAATATTATATACAGTTGTGTTCAAAATTTTTCAACCACCACTGAAATTGATTGTTTTGGCCAGTTTGACATTGATTTTGATCATTCAGTCATCCTGCTTACAATTAAATCAAAGAGGCACGTGTAGGTCAGACAAATAGAACATTACATTTATAATGAAATAACCACAAATGTCTTTTCTGTGCTCACATCATTATCAGTTTTATTCAACCCCCAAGTGACATTCAATCTTAGTACTTAGTACAACATCCTTTTACAGTTATAACAGCTTTTAAACGTGAAGCATAGCTTGACACAAGTGTCTTGCAGCGATCTACGGGTATCTTCGCCCATTCGTCACGGGCAAAAGCCTCCAGTTCAGTCACATTCTTAGGCTTGTGCACTGCAACTGCTTTCTTTAAGTCCCACCAGAGGTTCTCAATCTGATTTAAGTCTGGTGACTGTGATGGCCACTCCAAAATGTTCCAGCCTTTAATCTGCAACCATGCTCTAGTGGACTTGGAGGTATGCTTGGGATCATTGTCCTGTTGAAAGGTCCAACGTCTCCCAAGCCTCAGGTTTGTGACGGACTGCATCACATTGTCATCCAATATCTCCTGGTACTGAAGAGAATTCATGGAACCTTGCACACGCTGAAGCTTCCCTGTACCTGCAGAAGCAAAACAGCCCCAAAGCATGATTGACCCCCCGCCATGCTTCACAGCAGGCAAGGTGTTCTTTTCTTCATAGGCCTTGTTCTTCCTCCTCCAAACATAGCGTTGATCCATGGGCACAAACAGTTCTAATTTTGTTTCATCAGTCCACAGAACACTATCCCAAAACTTCTGTGGTTTGTCCACATGACTTTTGGCATACTGCAGTCGACTCTTCTTATTCTTTGGAGACAGCAAGGGGGTGCGCCTGGGAGTTCTGGCATGGAGGCCTTCATTACGCAGTGTGCGCCTTATTGTCTGAGCAGAAACTTCAGTACCCACATCTGACAAATCTTTTCTCAGTTCCTCAGCAGTCACACGGGGACTTTTCTCCACTCTACGCTTCAGGTAGCGCACAGCAGTCAAAGTCAGCATCTTCTTTCTGCCACGACCAGGTAGCGTTTCAACAGTGCCCTTTGCCTTGAATTTGCGAATGCTGCTTCCTATGGTGTCTCTTGGTATGTTTAACATCTTTGCAATCTTCTTATAGCCATTGCCCTTCCTGTGAAGAGTAATCACCTCTTCTCTTGTCTTCCTGGACCATTCTCTTGACTTCACCATGTTTGTAACCACACCAGTAAATGTCTAGAAGGAGCTGAGTATCACAGTCATTTTAAAGCTGCCTAATTGGTGCTTATTAGGCTTTATTGCTGCTCCCTGACATCCACAGGTGTTTTCAATACCTGAATGAAAACACTTCAATGAACCTCTGTTCTTCAGAGTGGTAATCTTTAAGGGGTTGAATAATTGTGTCAATGAAGAATTCACAAAAGAAACATTTACTACTGTATTACAAAACCAATTGATGTCATTTTTAGTTGCATATGGTTCTTTAAGAAGTCCTTGTAGGATTTCATTCTGAATACAATTACAAATGTACACTAAATTCCCTAAAACCCTTTACAGGGGGTTGAATAATTTTGAACACAACTGTAAGTTTCAAATGCTCCTGACAGAGCTATTTTAATATCTTAAAAAAAATGATAATGGAGTTTATATGGCAACATAAAAAAAGCAAGAATACAATATGCATTACTAAGCAAAGATAAAATACAAGGTGGACTAGCGGTCCCGGATTTCAAAAGATATTATAAGGCAGTTTTATCATCAAGAGTTATTGATAGGACATTTAATGCACAGGAGAAAAGATGGATTAAAATAAAAAAAAAATATGTTAGGGGGGACATTACTAAAGAGGGGGATATGGGTTCCACAACAGCACCGTTTTTCTCTAAAGCTATTAGTGCACTCGCAATGTATGTAATTAAGGTTTGGGATCTTTTACACAAACAAAGAAAATGGGACTTAGGGGGCGACCTGTGAAGTCCCGTGCACCGCGACTTCGGCACGACTTGCACGGACTTCATAAAATGAATGTCTATGCAAGTCGCTCCAGGTCGCCCGAAGTAGTACAGGACCCTTTTTCTAAGTCGGAGCGACTTGTGTCGCTCCTATTAGAACCAGTCCTGTACTACACAATGGGAGCGTGACGGACCGCGACTTGTCAGGCTGACAAGTCGCGGTCCAAGTCGGATCAGTGTGAATGCGGTCTAATTCGCCACTCCTAGGTAAACATTATTTCTTACCAGGGAATGAGACACTATTTGGGGTATGGATAATAGATAAAAATGCATAGTTAAAAGATATTACTAATAAAATTTATATAAAAAAAATAAAAAAATAAAAGAGAGGGTGTGATGTGGGCAAGACTACCTATGAAGTGGACCTGATCTGGGGTGGACTGCCTGGAAGGTAGGCAGTGTTACGGGGACTAGGACAATGACGTTGGTAAGAATGAATCTGGAAAACCCCCAGCTGAGCTCACAATGGGGCAGGATTACTAAAACTAGTGCACACAGAATAGCACCCAATCGGCTTCTAGGTTTTATTGTCAAAGCCTAATTGAACAAGCTGAAGTTAGAAGCTGATTGGTTCTCCATGCACAGCTGCACCAGATTTTGTATGCACCAGTTTTAGTAAATCCCCCCCCCCCCCCCCCCATTGTGTTTTTTAGGAAAAAGATGGAGCTCCCTACTGTGGCACTAGGGGGCGCTGGTCCCAACAGCTGCTCCATCCCTACAATAACCCAGGATTAGAGATGAGCTCGGGCGTGTTCGAGATCGTACGTGCCCGATCCCGCCAGGGAGTCAACACTGCACTCCACTAATCACAGGCGGAGTGCAGTGTTGGCTTCCTGGCGGGATCGGGCACGTACGAACTCGAACACAGCCGAGCCCATCTCTACCCAGGATGGAGCCATCACAACCTGCAAATGATTTGAAGCTTCCTCTAAAAGCTGTTGAAGAATTTGTTATTTAACCACTTCAGCTCTGGAAGGATTTGCCCCCTTAATGACCAGGCCCTATTTTGCGATTCGGCACTGCGTTACTTTAACAGACAATTGCGCGGTCGTGTGACACTGTACCCAAATAAAATTGATGTCCTTTTTTACCCCTAAATAGAGCTTTCTTTTGGTGGTATTTGATCACCTCTGTGGGTTTTAGATTTTGCGCTATAAACAAAGAGGGCCAATTTTGAAAAAAAAAAAATACAATATTTTTTACTTTCTGCTATAAAACATTCCCAATAAAAAAAATTAAAAATCAAATTTTGTTATCAGTTTAGGCCAAATTGTATTCTGCTACATATTTTTGGTAAAATAAATCCCAAAAAGGGTATTTTAATTGGTTTGCGCAAAAGTTATAGCGTTTACAAACTATGCGATAGATTTTTGGACTTTTTTTTTTTTGTTTGTTTTTAATTAGTAATGGCGGCGATCTGTGATTTTTAGCGGGACTGCAACATTGCGGTGGACAGATCGGACCCCTAACTGACATTTTTGACACTTTTTGGGGACCAGTGACATTAATACAGTGATCAGTGCTAAATAATTATGTACTCACTTTTGTTGCCATTGATTTAGATATTAATAGCTGTGTGTTGAGTTATTTTGAGGGGACAGCAAATTTACACTGTTATACAAGCTGTACACTCACTACTTTACATTGTAACAAAGTGTCATTTCTTCAGTGTTGTCACATGAAAAGATATAAAAAAATATTTACAAAAATGTGAGGGGTGTACTCACTTTTGTGAGATACTGTATATACAATGTGTGTTTGAACTTTGGGGTGCACACACCTATGACTATATATGTCCATATATATATATATATATATATATATATATATATTGGTAACACTGATATATATACCTTTTGGGTTTCACCATTGGCAATTTTGCAAGCGCTGTCTTTTGTCATTTAGTTTTGTGATTTATTTGCACCAGCTCATGGGCAAACCTTCCCTGAGAAATATTTGAAAAGATTGCCATCCCCGTGTGAAAATACTCTGCTCTGTTTTATTGCATGCACTTTACTTATTAAAACTTATTTAGGGCTCCCTTACACCTGCATCGGTCTGTGAAAAATATTCATGATTGCTTGCTTTTCACAAAGCGGTGCAAGGGCGGCTGACAGGCATTGAGGGGGCGATACGGCTGAATAGCTGTTTTTTTTTTAACAGCCAAACAAATCTTTTTTAATGGGAATACTGTGGCACAACCACAAGCCTAGTGCCTAGCTCTCTGTTGCGGCATGGCCTCAATCACTTGACAGGGACAGGACTCAACCGCCTATTTTTACTCCCCCCCCCCCCCCCAACTGCAAGTGTAAAATACTGTAAGCCTTATGTTAAGATTGGACTGATAGCTGCTGTTTTCCTGGGGTACTTTAAGCGCTTGCCGACCGCCGCACGACTATTTACTGCGGCGGTCAGCCCCTCACAGGCAAAGCGACGTAGTACTGTGAGGCTCTAGGGAGCGAGCGAGCGCGCGCGCGCCACCGGTGGCGGTCATGGGCCCCCCCCCGCGCGTGTGCCCGGCAGACCCGATGTCCGCCGGGCACTCGCGATCGTCTGTTACACCGGAAGAAAGGCAGGCGGCTGATGTAAACAAAGCTGCCTGTCATTCTTCCCTGTGTAAGAATGGAGATCACACGGTTCTACTATGTAGGACCGTTGATCTCTGTTCTTACACATCAAGCCACAGCCAATCACAGTTAGAAACACGCCCCTAGGACACACTTAACCCCTCCCTCTCCAATACAGTTAACTCCTTCACTGCCAGTGTCATTTTTGCAGTAATAGTGCATATTTATAGCACTGATTACTGTAGAAATGTCACTGGTACCCCCAAAAGTGTAAAAAATGTCAGTCAAGGGTCCGATCTGTCCGCCGCAATGTTGCAGTCCCGCAAAAAAAATCGCAGATCGCCGCCATTACTCGTTAAAAAAAAAAACACCAAAAATGACAGAAATCTTTCCCTTAGTTAGTAAACGCAATAACTTTTGCGCAAACCAATCAAAATACGCTTATTGCGATTTTTTTTTTTACCAAAAATATGTAGCAGAAAACAAATTGGGCAAAAATGATAAAAAATTTAGATTTTTTACATTTTTTGGGGGAATTTCATATAAAAAAATGTGAAAAATATTGTTGTTTTTTAAAAATTTTCGCTCTTTTTTTGTTTATAGCGCAAAAAGTAAAAATCGCACAGGTGATCAAATACCACCAAAAGAAAGCTCTGTTTGTGGGAAAAAAAGGAAATAAATTTAATTTGGGTACGGCGTTGCATGACCGCGCAATTGTCAGTTAAAGTCGCACAGTGCCGAATCGCAAAAAGTGGCCTGGACGTAAGACAGCAAAACCCTCCGGTGGTAAAGTGGTTAAAAAGCCTTTTGTGTGCAGCAGCCACCCCAGTACCCCTAATACTTACCTGAGCCCCATCTCTTTCCAGTGATGTCCCTGAGTCCCTCGGCCATCCGGGACTCTCCTTCCTGCAGCACACACACCATTGGCTCCCACTGCTGTGAATCAAAATCAGCCAATCAGGAGAGAGAGGGGGCGGGGCCGAACCGCAGCTCCGTGTCTGAATAGATGCATAGAGCTGCAGCTTGGCTCGGGTGCTCCCCAAAGAAAGCTGCTTCCTGTGGGGGCACTCGATAGGAGGGAGGGACTAGGAGGACCGAAAAGGGACCCGATAAGTGGAGGTAGGATCCGGGCTGCCCTGTGCAAAACCAACTGCACAGAGGAGGTAAGTATAACATGATTGTTATTAAAAAAAAAACAAAAAAAAAACAAAAAAAAAAACAGAAGACTTTTCAATCACTTTAACGCGCTCCTAAATGACTCCCCCGACACAAGTTCCATGCCAACATTTAAAAGCGCAGATGCGGCACCACTCTCTTCCGGGCATTTGAGAGCTGGCAGAGACCGGCAGCACATCTACGCAGGCATGGCTGATTTCTGAGCATGCACACAAAGGCCACCAGCTTCTGGTGGATGGGCACTGTGGTGCCCCACGGCATTAGTGTGCATGTTTGGAAATCCTCTGTGCATTTGCACATGCATTACAAACTTGTGGTTTAGTAATACACTGCCCTTGGGGATGGCTGTGGCGTAGCAATCCCAGGAGGCAGCAGGGCCCTGCCTAGGCTGGAAAACCAGTGGTAAGAAAACAGAATAAAAACATTTAGCATTCGTGCAAAAGGGAGGCGTGACAACGGGGTTCATTTTCTACAACTAGAAAGTGCAAGGGGGTCTCTGATGGGGAGGCTGATGTAAGGGGATCTCTCATGGGGACCCTGATGTAAGGGGGGGGGTCTCTGATGGAGACCCTGATGCAAAGGAGGGTCTCTGATGGGGACCCTGATGTACGGGGGATCTCTGATGGGGACCCTGATGTAAGGGGGATGTCTGATGGGGACCCTGATGTAAGGGTGGACTCTGATGGGACCTTGATATAAGGGGGGGTCTCTGATGGGACATTGATGTAAGGGGGGGTCTCTGATGGGACATTGATGTAAGGGGGGGTCTCTGATGGGGACCCTGATGTAAAGAGCGGGGTCTCTGATGGGGACTCTGATGTAAAGGGGGGTCTCTGATGGGGACCCTGATGTAAGGGGGGTCTCTGATGGGGACCCTGATGTAAAGGGGGGGTCTCTGATGGGGACCCTGATGTAAAGGGGGTCTCTGATGGGCACCCTGATCTAAGGGGAGGGTCTCTGATGGGGACCCTGATGTAAAGGGGGTCTCTGATGGGACCATGATGGAAGGGGGGTCTCTGATTGGGACCCTGATGTATGGGGGGGTCTCTAATGTGGACCCTGATGTAAGGGGGGGGGGTCTCTGATGGGGGCCCTGATGTATGGGGGGGTTCTCTGATGGGGACCCTGATGTAAGGGGGGTCTCTGATGGGAGCCCTGATGTAAGGGAGGGTCTCTGATGGGGACCCTGATGTAAGGGGGGTCTCTGATGGGGACCCTGATATAAGGGGATCTCTGATGGGGACCCTGATGTAAGAGGGGATCTCTAATGGGGACCCTGATGTAAGGGGGATTTCTGATGGGGACCCTGATGTAAGGGGCATCTCTGATGGGGACCCTGATGTAAGGGGGGTCTCTGATGGGGACCCTGATGTAAGGGGGGGTCTCTGATGGGGACCTTGATGTAAGGGGGGTCTCTGATGGGGACTCTGATGTAAGGGGGGTCTCTGATGGGGGCCCTGATGTAAGGGGGGGGTCCCTGATGGGGACCCTAATGTAAGGGGGTCTCTGATGGGGAGCCTGATGTAAGGGGGTCTCTGATGGGGAGCCTGATGTAAGGGGGGTCTCTGATGGGGCCCTGATGTAAGGGGGGGGGGTCCCTGATGGGGACCCCAATGTAAGGGGGTCTCTGATGGGGAGCCTGATGTAAGGGGGATCTCTGATGGGGACCCTGATGTAAGGGGAATCACTGATGGGGACTCTGATGTAAGTGGGGTCTCTTATGGGGATCTTGATGTAAAGGGGGGTCTCTGATGAGGACCCTGATGTAAGGGGGGGGTCTCTGATGGGGACCCTGATGTAAAGGGGGGGGGTCTCTGATGGGGACCCTGATGTAAAGGGGGGGGGTCTCTGATGGGGACCCTGATGTAAAGGGGGTCTCTGATGGGGAAACTGATGTAAGGTGGGTACTCATGTAAAGGGGACTACCCCTGTTTTCTGTTATCCTCGATCTGTTATATATAATCATCCCATGTCGATTGTAAAAAAAAAAACTTCAGGTAAATGTGTTCATTCATTTAAATTTGATTTAATTTAATATTTTTTTTGGTCCGCAAAGATTTAGGAGACATAGGATGTGACCCCTGTACTGAAGCGTCTGGAGACCCCTGCAGTAGACAAAACAATCATTTAACCCTTGCAGCGCTAGGGATGGAATCACGCAGTGAAATCTTACAGATTATCCTGGGAAACCCTCAGACTTTGCCTTCTTTATTTTTTTTCATAAGATGAATTCTAATGTGTGCACAAAGTATGAGGCCCAGGAGTTCATATTGGCCCTGCTGGGTATTGTAAAGGATATTCTTGTCCTTTCCCAAAATACCAGCAGCTGTCATCGCACTATCATGCCTGCATGGCTTCTGCCCCCCACCCCGGCCTGAGCACAAAGCATGCTGCCCCCCAAGCACAACTTACCCTGGAAGATGACAGAGCAGTAGGTGTCACTGATGTCGGTGTCAGGGGTCTGCACATTCTCTGCGTGGAGAATGAAGACTCGAAGCATTGCTGCTGCTGCCTCTGCGGCTGGGTGTAGCACCCTCCCTGGCTGCAAGTTGCTGGCAGCACCCTCTCCTCTCCTCCCGGACAGCTGAGCAATCTGCACTGAGTGCTGAGACACACACAGCGGCTATTCAAAGCCCCAACCTGCCCACTGACAGAGCAGTGACACATGTGCGAGTCACATTGAGGTCTGCCCACTCATTGCACACTGGACAGCAGAGCTCTTCTTACTGGCAGAAATGCAAAGACAAATCATTGAAATCAGGAGAATCTCAGATTTATCTCTCTTGGATTCCCCCTGAATATCTGAATAGAATCGCCCAATCTGCAGACAGCAATACAGTGCAGGAATTTTTTATTATTTTTTTTAACTACCTCCCACCCGGGCCAATTCTGATATTTCTCGCCTACATGTAAAAATCATAATTTTTTGGGGATAGAAAATAGCTTAGAACCCTTAAATATATAGAGCAGGGTTTCCCAATTCTTTTTTGCATTGGAACCCTTAGACACGGTATAGCAAAACTTTGGAACCCCAACAAGTGCAAATCTTTCAATGAGCAGAGTGTAAAGGCCCGTACACACGTACAGATTGTCGGCCGAAAATGTTCGGCCGCCGAACGATCGGCCGATTTTCAGCTTGTTAGTATGATGCTTCCGACAGCCGACAGCGCACTTTCGGCCGAGCAGAATCTGTCGTGCAAGCATTAAAATTTTTGTATGCCGACACCAGAACGGCCGATTATTCGTCAGGCAGTAGAGAATTCGGCCGACAGACAGCAGATTTGCAAGACTGGGCATGCTCAGAAAAGAAAAAACACAGGGAAAGTTAACCATCACATGACATCACTTCTGCAGTCGGCGGACAAAATTCGTGTGCAGTCTTTTGCACTTTTCAGCGGACACGACAGCCCGGGGACAAAAGACGGCCGATCGGTCGGCCGACGATCGGTACGTGTGTACGGGGCTTAATGTTCTCTTTTGCTGGCAAATTCTTTTTATATCTGGTTTAATTGTTGACTGAGTCCTGACAGAGCTTTTCAATGCCCCTGACAGAGTCTTTCAATGCCCCTGACAGAGTCTTTCAATGTCCCTAACAGAGTCTTTCAATGTCCCTAACAGAGTCTTTCAATGCCCCTGACAAAGTCTTTCAATTCCCCTGACAGAGTCTTTCAATGTCCCTAACAGAGTCTTTCAATGTCCCTGACAGAGTCTTTCAATGCCCCTGACAGAGCCTTTCAATGTCCCTAACAGAGTCTTTCAATGCCCCTGACAGAGTCTTTCAATGTCCCTAACAGAGCCTTTCAATGCCCCTGACAGAGTCTTTCAATGCCCCTGACAGAGTCTTTCAATGTCCCTAACAGAGTCTTTCAATGCCCCTGACAGAGTCTTTCAATGCCCCTGACAGAGTCTTTCAATGCCCCTGACAGAGCCTTTCAATGTCCCTAACAGAGCCTTTTAATGCCCCTGACAGAGACTTTCAATGTCCCTAACAGAGAATTTCAATGACATAGTAAAGCAAAACTTTGGAACCCCAACAAAAAAATGTGTGGCGTAGAGTAGCGTAGCGCAGCGTAAACCTTTCAATGAGCAGAATGTTCTCTTTTGCTTACAAATTCTTTTTATATCTGGTTTAATTGTTGACTGAGTCCTGACAGAGCCTTTCAATGCCCCTGACAGAGCCTTTCAATGCCCCTGACAGAGCCTTTCAATGCCCCTGACAGAGCGTTTCAATGCCCCTGACAGAGTGTTTCAATGCCCCTGACAGAGTGTTTCAATGCCCCTGACAGAGTCTTTCAATTCCCCTGACAGAGTCTTTCAATGTCCCTGAAAGTCTTTCAATGCCCCTGACAGAGTCTTTCAATGTCCCTAACAGAGAATTTCAATGACATAGTAAAGCAATACTTTGGAACCCCAACAAAAAAATGTGTGGTGTAGAGTAGCACAGCGCAGCGCAAACCTTTCAATGAGCAGAATGTAATGTTCTCTTTTGCTTACAAATTCTTTTTATATCTGGTTTAATTGTTGACTGAGTCCTGACAGAGCCTTTCAATGCCCCTGACAGAGCCTTTCAATGTCCCTGACAGAGTCTTTCAATGCCCCTGACAGAGTCTTTCAATGCCCCTGACAGAGTCTTTCAATGCCCCTGACAGAGTCTTTCAATGTCCCTAACAGAGCCTTTCAATGCCCCTGACAGAGTCTTTCAATGCCCCTGACAGAGTCTTTCAATGCCCCTGACAGAGCCTTTCAATGTCCCTAACAGAGCCTTTTAATGCCCCTGACAGAGACTTTCAATGTCCCTAACAGAGAATTTCAATGACATAGTAAAGCAAAACTTTGGAACCCCAACAAAAAAATGTGTGGCGTAGAGTAGCGTAGCGCAGCGTAAACCTTTCAATGAGCAGAATGTTCTCTTTTGCTTACAAATTCTTTTTATATCTGGTTTAATTGTTGACTGAGTCCTGACAGAGCCTTTCAATGCCCCTGACAGTGTTTCAATGCCCCTGACAGTCTTTCAATGCCCCTGACAGAGTCTTTCAATTCCCCTGACAGAGTCTTTCAATTCCCCTGACAGAGTCTTTCAATGTCCCTGAAAGTCTTTCAATGCCCCTGACAGAGTCTTTCAATGTCCCTAACAGAGAATTTCAATGACATAGTAAAGCAATACTTTGGAACCCCAACAAAAAAATGTGTGGTGTAGAGTAGCACAGCGCAGCGCAAACCTTTCAATGAGCAGAATGTAATGTTCTCTTTTGCTTACAAATTCTTTTTATATCTGGTTTAATTGTTGACTGAGTCCTGACAGAGCCTTTCAATGCCCCTGACAGAGCCTTTCAATGTCCCTGACAGAGTCTTTCATTGTCCCCTGACAGAGCCTTTCAATGTCCCCTAACAGAGAATGTCAATGTCCCTAACAGTCTTTCAAATGCCCCTCAAAGAGTCTTTCAATGCCCCTGACAGAGAATTTCAAGGTCCCTGACAGAGAATTTCAAGGTCCCTGACAGAGAATTTCATTGTCCCTGACAGAGAATTTCAATGTCCCTGCCTAACTAAGCTTTTTATCTGACAATAACGGAGCTTTAACAATGAACTCCACTCTCTATCACGAGCGGTCGAAAATGGCTGACGGCTGGGCAGGCTCTCTTGCGAACGAGTGGCTGGCTGATGGCAGAGCTGGCGGCAGGGTGGGCTGGCTGATGGCAGAGTTGGCGGCAGGTTGGGCTGGCTGATGGCAGAGCTGGCGGCAGGGTGGGCTGGCGGATGGCAGAGTTGGCGGCAGGTGGGGCTGGCTGATGGCAGAGCTGGCGGCAGGTTGGGCTGGCTGATGGCAGAGCTGGCGGCAGGGTGGGCTGGCTGATGGCAGAGCTGGCGGCAGGGTGGGCTGGCTGATGGCAGAGCTGGCGGCAGGTTGGGCTGGCTGATGGCAGAGCTGGCGGCAGGTTGGGCTGGCTGATGGCAGAGCTGGCGGCAGGTTGGGCTGGCTGATGGCAGAGCTGGCGGCAGGTTGGGCTGGCTGATGGCAGAGCTGGCGGCAGGTTGGGCTGGCTGATGGCAGAGCTGGCGGCAGGTTGGGCTGGCTGATGGCAGAGCTGGCGGCAGGGTGGGCTGGCTGATGGCAGAGCTGGCGGCAGGGTGGGCTGGCTGATGGCAGAGCTGGCGGCAGGTTGGGCTGGCTGATGGCAGAGCTGGCGGCAGGGTGGGCTGGCTGATGGCAGAGTTGGCGGCAGGGTGGGCTGGCTGATGGCAGAGCTGGCGGCAGGGTGGGCTGGCTGATGGCAGAGCTGGCGGCAGGGTGGGCTGGCTGATGGCAGAGCTGGCGGCAGGGTGGGCTGGCTGATGGCAGAGCTGGCGGCAGGGTGGGCTGGCTGATGGCAGAGCTGGCGGCAGGTTGGGCTGGCTGATGGCAGAGCTGGCGGCAGGGTGGGCTGGCTGATGGCAGAGCTGGCGGCAGGTTGGGCTGGCTGATGGCAGAGCTGGCTGATGGCAGAGCTGGCGGCAGGTTGGGCTGGCTGATAGCAGGGCTGATGGCATACTGTGGGTTTTTTTTTTTTTACATTTTGGACTTTTTTTTTGGATCAAATTAGTGTTTAAAACACATCCGATGTGCGATTCAGATGGGTTCCAATAGAACTCAAATGAGCCTGGAATTCGCATCTTAACTGCACTGCAGTGCTCCAAAAACACACAGGACTCTTTAAATTCACAGCAAATTCGCACTGCCGCTGCAACGCACATATGTGAACCGCCTCCAGAAAGGTGGCTTGATTTACATGTCATGCGAATCAGATGCAGTTCAAAATGCATCCAATTCGCATATATGGGAACGGAGCCATAATTTTTAGGTATGTGTAGGTGCACTTGGCTGTTCGGCCAGGCAAACTCCAAAACAATGAACCATGATTAAGGCGCTCTGCAAAACAGCCAAGGGCAATCTGATGCTGATGGGACTCTGATGGCCTAATAAACAGCTAACTAGTACTCCTGGGGCCGATTCACAACATGATCGCACAGGAATGCGGTTTGTGATATGCGTTTGGGGTGCTATCAACAATACACTGCCACCCCCATGCAGATCACAAGGGCAATGAGACCACCTACGGAGCTGGAAACATGCATGCAATGCGCATTTCCAGCACCCTGCTCTGGTTTGAATTGGCCCTTAGAGATTTTTGTTTGTGCCAACTCAAGTTACTTTAACATTGGTGATCCCATGCCCACTGCGAGACCCTTTTCCTGTTCTAAACTGAGAGAGTTGAACCTTACCGGGTCTTTCTGTGGCTGTAATCCATCCTTTTCAAGGTTTGGTGTGATGGCCTTCTGCAAACCACAGCTGTATAGAGCAGTTATTTGCACAGCTGTGAGTTCATGCCAGTGTGAATAAGTCTGGCCATTCTTTTCTGACCTGTCATCAGCAAGATCATTTTTGCTCACTACTTTTCTACTGGATGTTGATTTTTTATTTTTTTTTTCTGCAGCCATTCTCTGTAAACTTTAGACTGCAATGTGTGAAAACCCACCACAGTCACCATATCCAACCAACATTCATTTCAAGGTTAACTGGATGACCTTCCTCCTCTCTAATGACACAGCATATGGACCTTTTCACCAGGATTCCTTACTTTTTATTTTATTTCATTAAGCTGTAGCCACGCTATTTTCTGGCACTTTGCAGTAATAAGCGGGTGTGCCTAAAAAAGCAGCCACTGAGACCACATTACAAAGAGGTAGTTAGAGGATTTTTGTATAATGTGGAATTTGTCCCCAAGCAGAGAAAAATTATCCCAGATGGTGAGTGACCCATGATTGCCGTCATCCCATGAAATATTCAAAAATTAACACTAGTGTGTTGTTCTCCTCGGGGGGGGGGAGGATTTATAAGGCAATCAAAGATAAGAAAAAAAGAAGAAACAAAATATGTAAAAATATAAATCTTTATTAATCCAAAATTGAATTAAAAGAATGACACTATACCAGACATGGACCAGTTTACATATCATCCCAATCCCATGGCCAAAAACGGAAGAGACCAGAGTTGGTCATGGGCATATTGGGACCAAGGTAATACACAACACAGTGGTAAAAAAGAGGGAAGGGGGAAGAGGGGGTACACAGCTCCCACCCTCAGGTAAGACCCCCAAGGGAGGGAAAGTAGATAATCCAATGCGTTTTGAAATAATTGATTAACTTTTTAGTTCAAATCTTCATCAGGGATGTCTACATGTTGTGATTGGTGGGTGGTGCTTCATGTGTCATTATGTAGAATACTCACGTCTTTGGTCATTTTTTGCCAAGCAGGTGATGTAATACTTATGTTTTCTCTTTGTTGGTGTGTTTGTTTTTTGATTTTTTTCAGAAAGGGGATCACAACATGTAGACATCCCTGATGAAGATTTGAACTCAAAAGTTCATCAATTATTTTGAAACGCGTTGGATTATCTACTTTCCCTCCCTTGGGGATCTTACCTGAGGGTGGGAGCTGTGTACCCCCTCTTCCCCCTTCCCTCTTTTTTACCACTGTGTTGTGTATTACCTTGGTCCCAATATGCCCATGACCAACTCTGGTCTCTTCCGTTTTTGGCCATGGGATTGGGATGAGGTTATGTAAACTGTCCATGTCTGGTATAGTATCATTCTTTTAAATCAATTTTGGATTAATAAAGATTTATATTTTTACATATTTTGTTTCTTCTTTTCTTCCTATCTTTGATTGCCTTAAAAATCCCCCCCCCCCCCGAGGAGAACAACACACTAGTGTTATTTTTTGAATTTGTCCCCAAGCAGTAGCTGGGCCATCAACCCAGTGTTAATTTCCTCAGTTACATTTTTTTTTTGTCATTTTTGTCAACTCATTTACCCACTTAAGGACCAAGTTTATTGCTGACATGCTGTTTACAAGTTAAAATCTGTATTTTTAGCTAGAAAATTACTTAGAACCCCCAAACCTTATATATATATATATATATATATATATATATATATATATTTGTTTAGCAAAGACTCTGGAGAAAAAAATGGCGGTCGTTGCCAATTTTTTTTTAACAATCAATTTTTATTAATTTGTAAATGTTGCAATATTTTTTGGCACGTGGTATTTGCGCTGCTGTCTTTCAAATGCAATTTTTTTTTTTCAAAATATACATTTCACTGAACTTAAGAAAGGAAACATCCTTTGTGACAGTAATAGGCAGTGACAGGTACTCTTCATGGAGGGATCGAGGGTCTGAAAGACCCCAGACCCCGCCACTGCACTTCAAAGTATTCAAAATGTTGCAATCTGCATTTTTGAATACTGACAGTTTTTTAAATTTTGACCCATTAGTCGCCGAGTAACCTGGAAGTTGCGTCATGACACTGCTTCCGGGTTAATACATTGGAGACCCGATCAAAGCTGGATTCGGCTTTGTTCGGGGGTTTCAACCAGTCGGTGGACGTGCTGGCTGGTTGCTCAGGTCTCCCGGTTGGATGGGAGACCCGGGCAGAGCCGCATCGGCTGTTATCTTCTGAAAACCGACCGCAGGGTCTAAAGAATGGTACTGGGATGATGCCTGCAGCTGCATATCATCCCGATACAACCACTTCTCCGAGCCGATGTACAGGTACTTCGATTCGCGGAAAGTGGTTAAAAAGAAGTTCACCTTTTGTAGCATATTACACCCATATTGATGGATGCGCAAGACCCCAATTCTCAGTTCTGACAGCTAACGGGGGATCTTCTCCATTTGTGTCATTCATTCACAGTGTTCTGTGAATGGGAAAACTACAAGCCTTTGCGGCTGGCGGCTTGCAGTTCTCAATGAACTACCACAGCGCTGTTGAGCACTGTGGAAGTTCATCGATTCTTCCAGTCACAGAGTAATGCCTCGTACACACGCAATGATTATCGGCCGACCGATCGTCCGTCTTTTGTCCCGAGTTGTGTTTTGTTGGTTGGAATGTGCCTAGACTGCACACAAATTTTCTCGGCCAACAAAAATCTACTTCAGAAGTGATGTCGTGATAGTTTACTTTCCATGTTTTTTTTCTTCTCTGAGCATGCCCAGTCTTGCTCATCAGATTCTTGTCTGCCGAAATCTGTACTGACTGACCGAAAATCGGCCGTTGTGTTGATGGCCAACAAAAATTTTATAGCCCGCACACCAGATTTTATTCTGCCGAAAAGTCGGAGTCGGTTGTCGAAAGCATCATACTAACAAGCCGAAAATCGGCCAATCGGACGTTGGCCGAAAATTCACGGCCAATAATCGATGCATGTGTACGAGGCATAAGAGGCTGGGTTCACACATGTCCGGTTGCAGTTAGCAGTCCAGGGCAATTCTGTTCTCCGGTTCAGGGCCCTAGTTTTTCCATGAAGTTGCACCTGAACCGGACCCAAAAAATGCACAGGACCCTACGGCCACCCTGGACAAGTGTAAACAAGCTCCATTGAAAGCTGGTCACATTCACATGTTATGCAAATTGGATGCGCTTAAAACGCATCATCCAATTCGCATATATGTGAACCCAGCTTAACTGCCTAGCCGTATCTAAGGTACGGCCAGAAAGATACACAGACAGTCTGCAAGACCATGGCATTACACCCATGATCTGGTGTATATGGGTGCAAAATTTCACAGGCCCATTGGAAATAAAAAAAATAAAAAATAAATAAAACTAAAATGCATTGTTTTTTACCTGCAAAAAAACAAAACATGCATTTATTATTTTTTTTGTGAAGGTGAACTTCTCTTTTAAGTCAATTGCCAAAAAATATAACGAAAATCAATTCCAATTTTCATCAATGAGACACGCAGGCTCCCAGTGTCTGCCTGGGAGTTCTGGAACAATGCCCTGCAAACCACGTGGTGAGTATTTCCACCCCCAGCAAGGTAGCAGTGTCTAGCACAGTGTAAAATAACATCCTCCCCAGACCAGTTCTCTGCCCTGTGCACTCCCTTACTCCTATTTACTTTCCCATCCTCACTACACGTTATTCGATTTTTTTAGTATATAATGAGTTTGGAAATTCTAGAGAAATGCTTAAACGATGCATTACAATTTAACAAAACCTGCTAGATTTTAGTCGACTTAAAGTGGAGTTCCACCCTATTTTTATACTTGCCTCCATCTTCTCGCTCCGGGTCACCTGAAAAAGAAATGGATAATCGCATATTTTTTTTTTTTTTACTTACCTCGTAGCGAAGAAAATATACTTACCTTACTTCCTTCTTCCTCGGCCGCGGCCCGTCGTCACTTCCTGGCTCTGCAATGATCCCTGGGAGCTGGACGTCATAGCTCCCAGGAATCATTGCTCTTGCACCGGCCCCGACGTCAGTTCCGGGTCGCGCGCGTCATCCCCTTCTAAACAGCTTCTGGGCATGCCCAGAAGCTGTGGAGGGATGACGCGCGCGACCCGGAAGTGACGTCGGGGCCGGCGCAGAGCATCGTGGGACCAAAGAAGGAGGAAGAAGACGCCGAAGAGGACTCGCTGGCTTCAAGCTGCCCACATCTGAGATGGCAGCGCTGGACAAGACGTTTGCAAGGTAAGTATTTGTCCTAACAGGTAAGTGCAACCCGGGACAGATCAGAGGCTAGCCATTGTGGAATGCACTAGCCCTGACTGTCCCTGGGGTATTAAAAAAAAAAAAAAAAAAATCCAGGGTGGAACTCCGCTTTAAATGTAATGGAGATTTCAGTCGGCTAAAATTTCAGATGACAAATGCGACTAAAACTAATATGGCATTTTAGCCAAAAGACTGACTAAAACTAAATAGAAATTTGATGTCATAATTAACACTGCCATACTGCGAATTACTCAGAAATTCACCGACCATGCCCTCACCCTTGACCTGGCCCTCTTCCTTTTGCATCATCACGAGTTTGCACGGGCGTCGTATCGGAAATCCATTCTGCCGCTTCTGTTTACGGCGGCCAGGAGCTGCATCCCTCTACTCTGGAAATGGTCTCAGCCACCCACGGTGGCGATGTGGCTACGTAGGGTGGCATATATCAATGAAATGGAGGACCTTGTGGCTGCGGAGCGAGGCGCGAGAGACAGGTTTCTCAAGCGATGGTTTTACTGGCACGAGTTCACATTTTCTGATGAATATAAAGCACTGGTTGCCTAGATGCAACATAACCGCTTGGTGGCCATCTCTGCCCCCCTTACCATGTCCTTCCCCCACCCTTTTGCACCTCCCCAGTCCTCCCTGCCTCCCGGGCTGTTTTCTCGTTTTGCTCTCTCTCTGACTTACGCCTGAATCTCGGGCATAAAATCTCTTCCTTTCCCCTCGGGCATGCTTGTAGTTGACTCAGTATTGAGCAGATGCTGTGGCCACGTGTTGCCTAAGATGTACTTCCTGCTCCCGTATACCAGCCACTTGATAGATGGCGGTGGGTGTGGGACTAGACCTGGAGTTGTATCGGCCTATCCGCATTTCCCAAGTTCCTTGTCACTTCTATACTTAGATGGAATATATTAGCTGGCCTATAGCCCCGTACACACGTACCGATCGTCAGCTGAACGATCGGCCGTCTTTTGTCCAGGGCTGTCGTGTCTGTTGAAAACTGCAAAAGGCTGCACACGAATTTTGTCGGCCAACAACAGCCGACAGCAGAAGTGATGTCATGTGATTGTTAACTTTCCTTGTCTTTTTTCTTTTCTGAGCATGCCTAGTCTTGCTAATCTGCTGTCTGTCGGCCGAAATCTGTATTGACTGGCGAACAATTGGCCAACAAAAATTTTAATGCCTGCACGACAGATTCTGTTCGGCCGAAAATGCGCTGTCGGCTGTCGGAAGCATCATACTAACAAGCCTACAATCGGCCGATCGGTCGTCGGCCGAATATTTACGGCCGACAATCGGTACGTGTGTACGGGGCTTAAGTCCGAGATCTCCGCTCTCCTGACTGTGTCATGTTCTCTGGATCATGGGTGGGTTGTTCGCTTGGATCACCATGGTGGCTCTTATGAGTTTTGTATTATCGCTGTTCAACCTGTCAAGCTAGTCTGATTTATACACTTGTTCTCAACTGTACTGTATGCTGTATACCTCTACTATAAATAAAGAATTTGGAAAAAAAAATTAACACTGCCACCAACTTACGCCACTTCAGCTCTGGAAAATTAAACCCCCCCCCCACATTTACGACCAGGCCATTTTTTGCGGAACAGCACTGAGCTACTTTAAGGCCCCTTTCACACATATGGACCGTTTGTCCGTCTGTTTTTTCATCCATCTGTTGACGGATGAAAAACGGACATCAATACATTCCTATGGAAAAACGGATGACAACGAAAGATCATCCATTTACATCCACTTCCGTCAATATCGGTTTACTTGAACGGATGAAAGCCCTATTTTTCTTCCGTTAAAAAAAACGGATCGGACGAAAAACGGATGTAAACGGACAAAGGGTCCATTTTTTTTATCCATTTTTGCATTGGTAACGGGACGAAAAACAGATGAAAAACTGATACATTTTGACGTAACTGAACTGAACGGACCGGACCGTTATGTGTGAAAGGGGCCTAACTGACGCGGTTGTGGGACACTGGACCCAAGTAAAATTCTTTATAAGTTTTTGTTTTTCCACAAATAGAGCTTTCTTTTGGTGGTATTTCATTACCTCTGCGTTTTTTTTTTTTGCACTATAAACAAAAAAAAAAAGAACTATATTTTATACTTTCCTCTTTAAAAAAAATGCAAAAAATCTAATTTATTTATTAACCACTTGCCGACCAGTCACTGGGACTGTACTGCGGCAAAGTGGCTCGATTCCATCCAGCGACGTAGACCTACGTCGCTGGACTCCTCCCCTTGTGTTTTCAGTCACAGCGGGAGTCGGGCCAGGGGAGGAGCGGCGGTGATCACCGCCGCTCTTCCCCCGATCGTCTGGGAATCGAGTCTGTGTAAACAAAGCGGGCGGATCTCCTAAGTGACAAAAAGTGACAGATTGCAGGGTTCAGCATAGCTGAACATGCGATCTGTCCCTGTGTCACTCAGTCACCTCCCCCCCACACACGTTAGTAAGCACCAGGCATACATTAACCCCTCCCTCTCCAATAAAATTAACCCCTTCCCTGCCAGTGTCATTTTTACAGTAACAGTGCATATTTATAGCACTGATTACTGTAGAAATGTCACTGGTACCCCCAAAAGTGTCAAAAATGTCAGTCAAGGGTCCGATCTGTCCGCCGCAATGTCGCAGTCCCGCAAAAAAAAAAAAAAAAAAGGCAGATCGCCGCCATTACTCGTTAAAAAAAAACACCAAAAATGACAGAAATCTTTCCCTTAGTTAGTAAACGCAATAACTTTTGCGCAAACCAATCAAAATACACTTATTGTGATTTTTTTTTACCAAACATAGGTAGCAGTAAACAAATTGGCCAAAAATTTAAAAAAATTTTCATTTTTGGGGGGGGGGGGGGGGGATTTCATATAAAAAAAATTTATTTTTTCAAAATTTACGCTCTTTTTTTGTTTATAGCGCAAAAAGTAAAAATCGCACAGGTTATCAAATACCACCAAAAGAAAGCTCTGTTTGTGGGAAAAAAAGGACGTAAATTTTGTTTGGGTACGGCGTCGCACGACCGCGCAATTGTCAGTTAAAGTCGCACAGTGCTGAATCGCAAAAAGTGGCCTGGACGTAAGACAGCAAAATCCTCCGGTGGTAAAGTGGTTAATTTAGGCCAAAATGTATTCTGCTACATATTTTTGGTAATAAAATCCCAATAGGTGTATATTGATTGGTTTGTGCAAAAGTTATAGCAGCTACAAACGATGGGATATTTTTTATTTTTTTTTACTAGTAATGGGGACAATCCGCAACCTATAGCGGGACTGTAATATTGCGGCAAACAAATTGGACACCTGACACTTTATGTTGCAGCCCCTGGATAAAGTTACGCACCAGGGAATGGGTGGCTAGTGACCTCTGGAACAAAAATTGCCAACGCTGAGACCTGACCCTTGATAGTACTCAAGGCCAATTTTCGATCAACTCCCCGTTGAAAGAAGGCCAAGATCTGAGCCACTGAGTAAGAGCTGGGGGGGGGGACCCCAATAGACTCACACCACGCAATATACGACTTCCACGTACGATGATAGATATTTCTAGAAGTGGCTTTTATCGCTTTAAGCAGAGTGGGAATCACTGAAGCAGACAATCCCCTGTCCTTCAGCCCCTGGCTTTTAACAGCCAAGCCGTCAAAGCCAGCGACTGTATAGTAGGATGGAAGATCAGCCCCTGAGACAGTAGATCCTCCCTGAGAGGAAGTCTCCAAGGAACGTCTGCGACTAGCCTGACCAGGTCAGCGTACCAAACTCGGCGAGTCCAGCCTGGAGCCACAAGGATGACCGTAATCCCTTCCGCCTCGATCATGCGAGTCTTGGCAGCAACTTGAGAGGGGGAAAAGCATAAATCAGCTGATACTGACCCCACGGAGTCAGCGCGTCTGTGGCGTCTGCCAGAGGGTCCCGGGATCGGGCCACAAACCTCTGCACTTTCCTGTAGATCCGAGACGCCAATAGATCTACTTCTGTGGTTCCCCAATGAAGGCACAACTGCTGGTACACCTCCGGGTGGAGAGACCATTCCCCTGGAACCAAGTTCTGCCGACTGAGGTAATCCGCCTGCCAATTTTCCACTCCTGAAATGTGAACAGCGGAAAGAGCTGGAACAGAGCGTTCCGCCCATCGAAGGATGCTCGTCACCTCTAAGGTGCCCCCTTGGTGATTGACATAAGCCACAGCCGTGGCATTGTTCGATTGAATGCGCACTGGACAGCCTTGAAGGTACTCCGTCCAGTGGACTAGACAAAGCCTGATCGCTCACAGCTCCAGAACATTGATCGGTAACCTTGATTCCTCCAGAGACCAGAGCCCTTGAGCAGAAAGCTTGCCTGGCATCTGTGGTGATCACTGTCCAATATAGGGGGGAGGAAGGTTTTTCCAAAATTGAGCGTCCGGGACTGAAGCCACCACATCAGGGACCCCCTGGCTCAGCTGGATCTGGTTGTCCAGGGAATGTGGATCTTCGTTCCATTTGAGAAGGATTTTCTTCTGGAGGATTCTCGAGCCGAATTGAGCATAAGGAACCGCCTCGAAGAATGACACCATCAGTCCCAGAACACTTATACAAGTCCGAAGGGATCATGGTAGCTTTATTCAGTCTGGAGACCGGAGGGTCCACCGTAGGTGGCACAGTCCACGTTTTAATAAATGACTCCTCAAATGGGTAGCATCTAGCAATCCGCTTAGGCACCCCAGGGGGGCACAAAGGATTCCAAGACCTCCGACAATGCATCTATGGATAGCTGAGATCCGGAGGGCCCTGCAGCCTCCTTGAGGGGGTCGGGTGGGGAAGAAAGTGCTGCAGGGTCCATGTGCATCAGAGAAACAAATTATTATTATTATTTTTTTTTTTAAGAACGTCTCACCGCGCTATAGCTTCCCCAAGAGGTCAGGCAGAATGCACTGAAAACCCCCATCAGAGAGAGAGAGAGAGACCCCCCAAGACTCACCACCCGCATCAGAGATGCAGCAGGAAGGCCCAGAATGTCTGTACAGCACAAGTCTGCAGTGATCTCAATCAGAAGAGAAAAACCTCAGTGTCAAAGCCAGGGTATAGGAAGGGTGTAGGAAGGGTCTCCACCACCAAAAAAAGCCTCTAGGGACTCCAAGAACATGACCGCTAATGATATTCAATGGGAATCCACCGCAAAATGTCCGCCGGGTGTACCAACATGGCAGCCGATCTTTCCCAGCACATGGGCTACAAGAAAATGGCGGCCCCATGCGGCCTGCTGAGCTTCTGGGGGCCCTCAAGGGGACCCCTCAGCTTCCTGGACGGGATGGACAGGAAGGGGGCCCTGGAAATAACAGGTGAATCCCACCCCCCCGCACAATCAATCGTCCAGTCGCCTCCGGCGCTCCTCCCGCCCACCTTACGTCAAGTCCCAGCCCCCAGGGAAAAGGGTCAAGTGTCCAATAGCCCCAGCAGTGAGGGGGTGGGTGGAAGAGGGGGGGGACAAGTAAGGGGGGGTGCGTGACAGGACAGAGGGAAACCCTGGGGTGGGAGGGTCTGACCGTCCTAAGGAGGGGCGCGCGTCCACCCCAAAACCCGCCAGGGGGAGAGGGGGGAACATTTTATTTTACTTACAATACCTGGAACAGGCGGGCGCCATCTCCTGACAGAACACCTCTCTCCGCCAAAGTGGGGGTGCTGTCAGCCAATAGGAATGGTGCAACCTGGTGAGACGTTGAACTCGCAGGGCCAGTCCCCGTCCGGTGGGACTATGTCACGGCTAACCTCGCGCGGAGCTGGGGTCTGCACGCTCGCTGGCTGGGGGTGACCACTGGATCTATACATCCAGCCCATCGCCCAGATCCGGCTTAGTTGCCAGGGGTTATAACCCTCCCTTACTCTATCCAAAATGGGCGGGAAATAAAGTTTTGCCTATAGTTCTACTCTAAGTCTAGCAAGAGACTCAGAACTGTGTCAGAGATAAACCTTACACTAGGATAATGCCATAACTATACTGGAGTGGTACAGGACATGGACCCCATGTCTTAATATGACCAATTAGTATGTACTGACTGAAGCATGGTGGACCAACTATTATGATGTGTGTACTGTATCTATTTTCTGGTACCTTTTAAAGGGGATGCATGTAATTGTTTCTGCTGTAAATGAAAATCTTCATAAATTCAGGTCTATTCTAATTGCACCTGCTTTGTACACTTATGACTCCTGTCAGGCCTAGTGCCCCTAAACGTGATTTTGTACTTGGTTATCGCATTTTCTAATATATCCTGCTCAAAAATTGAAAGGAACACTTTTTAATTAGTATAATATCAAGTGAAGTAAACTCCTGTGATATTGATCAGGTCAGTTAAGTAGCAGAGGCAATAGTTAATCAGTTTCAGCTGCTTTGGTGTTAATGACATTAGGTGCACTAGATGGACGAGACAGCCTCCAAAACAGGAATGATTTTATATGGGGAGACCACTGACATTTTTTTTTCCCCCCTACTCATCTTTTCTGTTTTTCACTAGTTTTGCATTTGGCTAGGGTCAGTGTCACTACTGGTAGCATGAGGCGATACCTGGACCCTATAAAGGTTGCACAGACAGTCCAACTTCTCCAGGATGGCACATCAATACATGCCATTGCCAGAAGGTTTGCTGTGTCTCCAAGCACAGTTTCAAGAGAATGGAGATGATTCCAGGAGACAGGCAGTTACTCTAGGAGAGCTGGAAAGGACTGTAGAAGGTCCTTTACCCATCAGAAAGGCTGGTATCTGATCCTTTGTGCGAGGAAGAACACGATGAACACTGCCAGAGCCCTACAAAATGACCTCCAGCAGGCCACGGGTGTGAATGTCTTTGACCAAACAAACAGAAACAGACTTCATGAGGATAGCTTAAGGGCCCGACGTCCTCTAGTGGGCCCTGTGCTCACTGCCCAGTGCCGTGGAGCTTTATTGGCATTTGCCATTGAACACCAGAATTGGCAGGTTTGCCACTGGCACCCTGTGCTTCTCACAGATGAGAGCAGGTGCACCCTGAGCACGCGACAGACATGAAAGGGTCTGGAGAAGCCGAGGAGACTGTTATAAAGATCGACCCATTATCGGCAATGCCGATATGCACTTTCCCCGATATATCGGAATCAGCCTTTTGATTTACCTATATTTTTGGGACGTCATTCCATATGTTGCGCACACACGTTCTGCCTTCTAACACCGCCTCCCACGCCTGCACGGCCCGTATGTGATGCCATTTCAACGCGCACACTGCACTTAAGACCGCCTCGTGTTACAGCCAGCTGCCGTCCAGTCACGCTTCCAGCCATCCATCCACCCACAGGCCCTAGCCTCAGCCACCCACCACAACAGGGTGTCAGCTAAAGCGAGCAATGAACCATCCACCCACCCACACAACAGGGTAAGCCCAAGCCAGCCAGCCACCCACCACAGTGTTCCTGCAAGCCAGCCACCCACCACAGTGCTCCTGCAAGCCAGCCACCCACCACAGTGCTCCTGCAAGCCAGCCACCCACCACTGTCACTGCAAGCCAGCCACCCATAACAGGGTGACCCCAATCCAGCCACCCACCACAGGGTGACACCAAGCAAGCCAACCAGGCACCACAGAGACTGTTCCTGAAAGCCAGCCACCCATAACAGGGTGACACCAATCCAGCCAGCCACCAGTGTTTCTGCAAGCCAGCCAGCCACCCATAACAGGGTGACATCAAGCCATCCGAACCAGCCACCACAGACTGTTCCTGAAAGCCAGCCACCAAAAACAGGGTGACACCAAGCCAGCCACCCATAACAGGGTGACACCAAGCCAGCGCCACCACAGTGTTCCTGCAAGCCACACACCCAGAACAGGGCAACACCAAGCCAGCCACCAGTGTTCCTGCAAGCCAGCCACCCAGAACAGGGCGACACCAAGCCAGCCACCAGTGTTCCTGCAAGCCAGCCACCCAGAACAGGGTGACACCAAGCCAGTGCCACCACAGTGTTCCAGCAAGCCAGCCACACTGCCAGGCGTCAGCCTCCAACCCACAACAGGGTTCCAGTGCCAGCATCAGCAGCAACTTCAACAAGCAATTTCTTTCATCTTTGTGTCTTTCAAGTTGAAATTGAGATGGATGAGAGAGAGTAAAAGTGTGGTCTGGGACTATTTCTAGTCTCAACCATCTCCAGGAAAAGCAGCAGTGTGCAACACATGTACAAACATAAGCATGGGTTCAGTAACTAAAAAACAAAAATACCTCAAATCTTTGGGATCATATTGAATTGTATCATACAGCACAGAAAAAACAAAATGAATATCAATGTGATTTTGATTCAATACCTCCTCCACTATCCTAGGCAACAATAAGAGATGTTTGTGAAAAAAAAAAACAGATGTCACTGTCTACATTTAGATGGAAGATCCCAACTGCTGGACAGAATAATCGGAGATGATTGTTACTGATAACCAGCCATTTACAATTGAGCCAAGCTACACACTGAAGAGTGAGAAGTATTATTTAACCAAAATGCTGGCAAAGCTACACCAAAGGGTAGTTGACAAAGTAAAGGCTATGCTCCAACCAGAGAATGCTGGCAACTGGCTCTCATTCACGATAGACTGCTGATCACAAACAGAGTCTGAGTCGCTACTCATTTTTACATGCCACTTCATTGACAGTGGATAGACAAAAAGGCAATTGGTGTTGAATACAAAACTGATGCAAGGATCCCACACAGCTAAATACAGTAGAGAAATGTTTCTAGGCATGCTTGAAGAATGGGGAATCAACAAAGACCGAGTGATGCTTGCGCAACTTAGAGACAGTGGAGCAAACATGCCTAAACGAGTGAGGCTTGCTGATATGTCAGACCTCTGTGTCATCATGGCACACAACACCCTCCAACTTTCAAATGATGGTCGGTCAAGCCAAAGAGCTTTGATTGGTAAATGTTTTGAGAAGCATGGAGAGAACATGTTGTGCTTCCAAGTCTTTTTAATCCTCGATACAAGAACCATGCTTTCTCTTCTGATGATGTATTGGCTAAGGCGAAACAATGGCTAACAGAAGATATGCAGGTGCAGGAGGTTCCTGCCAAAAAAAAAAAAGAGTCCAGAACACTACTTTTATGAAGAGCAGCATGCTGAAAAAACAGACAAATGTCCAAAAATACATCAACGAACAGAAGAGAATCTGCTTCATCGTCGAATTGATCAGGACGTTGTGTTTTATTGGGGCCTCATGCGGAGGATTCAATTTCTTCTGAATGTGCAACGATGAGCCTTAATGATTAACTTTATTTCTATTTGAAAGAAGCCATCCTCTTCAGTGGTGGAGAGAAAATGAGGCACGCTACTAAAGACTTGCTTCCCATGCTAGAAGATACCTCTCTCTGCTCATCTGTCCTCCACTCCTGAGCAGGTTTATGAAGTTGCAGCATTGTTTGAACAAAACAGAAGACCTTTAACAGGTGACCATGGACATGCTGAAATGTTCCGCTTTCTGCATTATAATATTGTTCAACTTAACGGAGTATTGAATAGAGTAGTGTCCACTCCAATCCACTGTCTAGCTGTTGCCTACCTTTTTTTCTAGCAGTTTTGCACAGACTGCTGTAGTTGCAGTGAGTGCCCTACTGCTAAGAGTCCAATCCAATGTGTAGGTGTTGCCTAGCTTTTTTTACTAGCAGTTTTGCACTGACTGCTGTAGTTGCAGTGAGTGCCCAACTGCAGAGGTAGTCCACTGCGTGACTCCAATCCACTGTCTAGCTGTTGCCTAGATTTTTTTTCTAGCAGTTTTGCACTGATTGCTGTAGTTGCAGTAAGTGCCCTACTGCAGAGGTAGTCCACTGACTCCAATCCAATGTAGCTGTTGCCTTGCTCTTTTTCTAGCAGTTTTGCACTGACTGCACTGCATTAGTTTCAGTCAGTGCCTTACTGCAGAGGGTAGTCCTCCACTGACTCCAGTCCAGTCCAAACCACTGTGACATGTGTAGCTGTTGCCTTGCTCTTTTTCTAGCAGTTTTGCACTGACTGCACTAGTTGCAGTCAGTGCCTTACTGCTGAGGTAGTCCTCTTCCACTGACTAGAGTCTATCCAATCCACTGTGTATGTGTATTTTGTGTAGCGGTTGTTGCCTTTTTTTTCTAGCTGTTTTGCACTGACTGCACTGCAAAAACATATTACAGTGTGTGAGTCCACTACTGCAGCACTTTTATCATAAAAGTGATGCAGTAGTGGACTCCCACACTGCAATATGTTACTGCAGTGCAGTCAGTTTTATGCATTAATGCACAATCAGGATGTGAAATGCAAAGCAAATGTCCCTGGAATTGAAGTTTTCATATCAGTTTTTATGCAGTTAAGGTGTTTAGAATGAGCACTTAATGTTAAAAATGTTAATAAAGATTAACATGTTTTAAGAGATTTCTGTCGATTTGTGTTTTTTTTTTGTAATTTTACATGTGTGGAAATATAGGCCAATACCGATATGCGATCGGCAAAATATCGGTATCGGCAACGAAAAAACGATATTGGTCGATCACTAGAACGTTATGCTGCCTGTAACATCATTCAACATGACCAGTTTGGTGGTGGGCCAGTGATGGTCTGGGGAAGCAAATCCACGGAGGGACGCACAGACCTCTATAGGCTAGACAATGGCACCGACTGCCATTAGGTATCAGGAAGAAATCCTTGGACCAATTGTCACCCCATGCTCTGGCGCAGTGGGTCTTGGGTTCCTCCTGGTGCACGACAATGCCCAGCCTCATGTGGCGAGAGTATGCAGCCAGTTCCTAAGGGATGAAGTAATTGACACCATTGAATAAGCCCCTATGCTCACCTGACATAAATCCAACAGAACACCTCTGGGACATTTTTCGGTCCATCTGATGCCAGGTTGCGCCTCAGTCTGTTCCGGTCTAGATCTGCGGGGGGAACCATCCCAGGACACCATCCATCGTCTCATTAGTAGCATGCCCCTATGTTGTCAGCCATGCATACAAGCACGTGGGGGCCATACAATCCGAGTACCATTTTGAGTTGCTGCAATGAAATTTCATCAAAATGGTCTAGCCTGCTGCATTATTTTTTTCACTTTGATTTTCGGGGTGTCTGAATTCAGTCCTCTGTAGGGTGATAATTTTAATTTCCATCAAACGATGTGGCATCCTTTCCTTCTTAACATATTACCAAGTCCATATCAGTATAGATATCCAGCATTACATTTTCTCCATTGAGATCTAATGTGTTTTCAAAGTGTTCCTTTAATTTTTTTGAGCAGTGTAAATTAAAAAAAAAAAAAAAATTACCAGTTGGAAGCCCAGTAACAATCTGCAATCTAGTTTGAGTAGGATGCACTGGATGCCTTCAGCTGCCATTGTGCGCTTGCTGGGCATTCTGTGCCTTTAAAGGTAAGTTCACTTTTACAGAAAATCTGTAAGTTGAACTTACATTGGACCCCCCTCCAAAGGTCCCGCTGTGAGTCCTGCGATCCCCGCTGTCAGGCACCGGGACGCTGCTTTACCTGTCTGAGGCTTTGAAATTCTCCTGGTTTTCTCTCCTCTCATCCAGCGCTAACAGAATGGGCTAGGTGGATTCTGATTGGTCAGTGCTGTCCATGTGACAGTCCTGACCAATTTGAATGCCTCCTATTTGCACACGCTAACTACAGATAGGAGATTAAGCTGCGGCTGCACTGCAGCTTATGCATAGATTTGCAAATGTAACATTTTACTTTTAAAGAGAATTGTTAGGCAGGGTTAATTGCGTGTTTTTTCAGGCTAGTGGTAAGGCTCGGTTCACAGTGAGACGACCTTTCAGGGGACTAAGTCCCCTGACAAGTCGAGCCCCATTCAGTGCAATGGAACCGTTCTAACTTGAGGCGATCCGACTTAGAAAAAGGTTCTTGCACTACTTGGGGGTGACATGTGACTTTGAAGCCGTGCTGTGACAAAAAGTGTGGGATATCCCATGCTATCTTGCAGGTAATATTAAGCCTCGTACACACGCACCGATTGTTGGCCGTGAATTTTCGGCCAACGTCCGATCGGCCGATTGTTGGCTTGTTAGTATGATGCTTCCGACAACCGACTGCGACTTTTCGGCCAAACAAAATCTGGTGTGCATGCTATAAAATTTTTGTTGGCCGTCACCAGAACGGCCGATTGTTCTTCAATCAGTACAGATTTCGGCAGACAAAAATGTGATGAGCAAGACTGGGCATGCTCAGAGAAGAAAAAACACACGAAAAAGTAAACCAGAACATGACATCACTTCTGAAGTTGGTTGTTGTTGGCCGACAAAATTCGTGTGCAGTCTAGAGCACATTTCAACCAACACAACAACACTGGACTAAAGACGGCCGATCGGTCGGCCAACAATCGGTGCGTGTGTACGAGGCTTAAGGCTTGTCCTGTGATAATTGGCTGCATACAACTTGTGTTCCCACAATATGAATCAAAAAATATGTGCGTTGTTGCGCCTAATGCCCTTAGTAGTGTCAGTAAAAGAATTGTTTTGTTAAGTGCAAACAAAGTCTAAAATCTTCCTTCTTTAGAGTCCTTGGTAAATAGTAATACACATAAGTGGATAAATATAAATATCAGTAATGACACACACTCCTTATATGAAGCCGCGCTGTATGAAGTCATTTTCTTTTTAAGTGCAACAGCATATGCTGGTGTTCACATCAGTATTGAATGGACCCATCACACACCACCACAAAAACAGGCTTGTGATACCGTTTATATTTTATTTACAAACACTTTCTAGTTTTCATTTTGGAAAAAAATATACATTAGATATGCCAAGTTTTATTTGGCAAAACCAAGATAATACCATTCAAAAAACAAAATCATTAACAATGGCACCCTGCTGTGAAATGAAATTGAGGTCTCTATAGAAATAGCATTATGCTAGTCGTCCTGCCTCAAAAAAAAAAAAGAAAAAAAAAAAAATTTAACTAATGAGAAAAAAAAAAAAAAAAAAAAAAATCAGTAAAGATTGTAAGAGCATTTGCCAACAAAATAACTTTAAAACTGTGAAGACTTCACATATGAAGACAATGCCGCTGAAAACAAGCGATAAGGCTACCCAGATACACATATAGCAGAAATGTGTCCCGTAGTTGTCTTCCTTACAAGTATGTCGTGGGGGTTGGAGGCAATGAGAGAATCAGTGGAGCTGTCGTGGGAGCAAACTCTGATCCAGGACCATGTACAGTTCCCAAATCCAGTGACGAAATCATTGTCTGTACTGTAACATTAGTACAATGTAAAAGGCTAGCAATAAAGATTTAAAAAAAAAAAAAAAAACAACTATTACATTTATACCAGTCTACAGAGTGTACAACATAAACATCTGTTTAAATAAGTGAACCTGTGAGAAATGGAAAAGAAATTTACACTATGATCCCTATAGTTCTACTTCACATCCCGGAGCTTGTAAAGTTGTTGGGGAGGTTCAGTGATCTCATGTGCTGGGAGATTTCCCTTTTGTTGTCGTAGTCTCCTCCTGGGCAAAGTGTTTCTAGAAAGAAAAAGGACATTGATTATTTCTAAAGACAACAGAAAAAAGCTGCCCTAAAAGGGAAAAGTAGAAAACTAGCAGCTAGCACACACCATAGAATATACTATACAACAGGATGGACACACACATATATATGCAGTGCAAGACCAAATATACCAAATACCATTTATTATTTATGGCCAGTCACGGACATTCCAGGACATTTTGAGAAAAAAAAAAAACTAAAAAATTTTTTATTTATAGACCGCAAAGAATTTCATGGGAAAAAAAAAAAAAAAAAAAAAATCAATCTTCCCGAATTAGAAACATGTTGTATGCACTATTAAAGTGGAACTGAAGCTTGCAAAAGGGTCCAAGGTCCCACACTGGCATTAGCATCTTCTACCGGCTTCTTCTGGGTGCCAGCCTGTGGACACCTTTTTTTGGCTGGCATAGGATGACCTCACTCCTGCGCAGGAGTTCAGCCATTCTTGGACACAGATCTGTGCAAGCACGGCTCAGGGTACATTCTAAAAAAGACTGAGCAGGCAGGTAGGTTTGATTTACCAAAACTGGAGTGTGCAAAATTTGGCTACCATGAAGAGAGCTGCACCAATCAGCTTCTAACTTCAGCTTGTTCAATTAAGCTTGGACAATAAGCCCCTGTTTACACTGGAGGGATTAGACATGTCAAAACGCAGCCTATTGCCAGCAATGGAACTGTCCGACTGCGGAGCCACACCGATTTCCAAAAGTAGTTCCTACACTACTTTTGACAACTTTGTGAGTGATTTCAATAGACATCTGTGCATTATACCCCCACAGATGTCTTTCAAATCGCCCCCGAACTCGCAATGAAACACAGGCTTGAAATCGTGCAAGTTCGGCTGAACACACACAAATTCAAACCTGCCTCCAATGTGAACGAGGGCTATAACCTGGAAGCTGATTGGCTTCTATGCACAGCTGCACCAGGACTTTTCACTCTCCGGTTTTAGTAAATCAACCACTGAGGCCTGATTCACACCTACGCAGGTTGCAGTTGATGCATATTCCAGGTGCGTTTTTCCATTGAAGTCTATGAAACCAAAAGCACACCCTGCTGGTCCCTGGTCCTTTCCATAAAATGCACAGATGTAAACGTGGCCCATAGGAAACCATGGTAATGGATTGTAGTGTGCGTTTTTTGAAAACACACTAAAATATGCATAGATGTGAACCAGGCCTGAAGGTCTCTTCTGCAAGCAAGACAGGGTGCTTGCTTTTTTATTTTGTTGAGACTTCAGTTCTTTAAAAGGGAAACCTAATTTTAATATATAATTATATATATATATATATATATATATATATACACATACATACATACAGTGGGTACGGAAAGTATTCAGACCCCCTTAAATTTTTCACTCTGTTATATTGCAGCCATTTGCTAAAATCATTTAAGTTCATTCTTCTTCCTCATGAATGTACACATAGCACCCCATACTGACAGAAAAACACAGAATTGTTGCAGATTTATTAAAAAAGAAAAACTGAAATATCACATGGTCCTAAGTATTCAGACCCTTTGCTGTGACATTCATATATTTAACTCAGGTGCTTTCCATTTCTTCTGATCATCCTTGAGATGGTTCTACACCTTCATTTGAGTCCAGCTGTGTTTGATTATACTGATTGGACTTGATTAGGAAAGCCACACACCTGTCTATATAAGACCTTCCAGATCACAATGCATGTCAGAGCAAATGAGAATCATGAGGTCAAAGGAACTGCCTGAAGAGCTCAGAGACAGAATTGTGGCAAGGCACAGATCTGGCCAAGGTTACAAAAAGATTTCTGCTGCACTTAAGGTTCCTAAGAGCACAGTGGCCTCCATAATCCTCAAATGGAAGACATTTGGGACGACCAGAACCCTTCCTAGAGCTGGCCGTACGGCCAAACTGAGCTATCGGGGGAGAAGAGCCTTGGTGAGAGAGGTAAAGAAGAACCCAAAGATCACTGTGGCTGAGCTCCAGAGATGCAGTCAGGAGATGGGATAAAGTTGTAGAAAGTCAACCATCACTGCAGCCCTCCACCAGTCGGGGCTTTATGGCAGAGTGGCCCGACGGAAGCCTCTCCTCAGTGTAAGACACATGAAAGCCTGCATGGAGTTTGCTAAAAAACACCTGAAGGACTCCAAGATGGTGAGAAATAAGATTCTCTGGTCTGATGAGACCAAAATAGAACTTTTTGGCCTTAATTCTAAGCGGTATGTGTGGAGAAAACCAGGCACTGCTCATCACCTGTCCAATACAGTCCCAACAGTGAAGCATGGTGGTGACAGCATCATGCTGTGGGGGTGTTTTTCAGCTGCAGGGACAGGACGACTGGTTGCAATCGAGGGAAAGATGAATGCGGCCAAGCACAGGGATATCCTGGACAAAAACCTTCTCCAGAGTGCTCTGGACCTCAGACTGGGCCGAAGGTTTACCTTCCACCAAGACAATGACCCTAAGCACACAGCTAAAATAACGAAGGAGTGGCTTCACAACAACTCCGTGACTGTTCTTGAATGGCCCAGCCAGAGCCCTGACTTAAACCCAATTGAGCATCTCTGGAGAGACCTAAAAATGGCTGTCCACCAACGTTTACCATCCAACCTGACAGAACTGGAGAGGATCTGCAAGGAGGAATGGCAGAGGATCCCCAAATCCAGGTGTGAAAGACTTGTTGCATCTTTCCCAAAAAGACTCCTGGCTGTATTAGATCAAAAGGGGGCTTCTACTAAATACTGAGCAAAGGGTCTGAATACTTAGGACCATGTGATATTTCAGTTTTTCTTTTTTAATAAATCTGCAACAATGTCAACAATTCTGTGTTTTTCTGTCAGTATGGGGTGCTATGTGTACATTCATGAGGAAGAAAAATGAACTTAAATTATTTTAGCAAATGGCTGCAATATAACAAAGAGTGAAAAATTTAAGGGGGTCATCCTTGCAATGTCTCATGGGACTTTCAGTTCTGCAACAGCTGGAGGGCCACCAGTTTGACACCCTTCTGTGGAGCGAACGCCTGTACAGGATATTAAACTCTGGGGATACCAGATGTTTAATGTTTACTATAGGCTTATTTGACTGATGTGGGTGGTCTGGTTTATTGTCAATCCTCATTCATGACTCTTTTGTATGTTAAAAATGTTAAAAAAATAAAAATATTGCAAAAGGAAGTGTAAAAGATCTGGTCCATAAACAAAGTGAGAGATTACCTCAGCAATCCAATATCTGGGAAATAAAATATAATCTGCTAACATGTGGATGATCACTAGAAGCAGCATAAATAAAGTCAACGCTGCAATTGCTAAATACCGTGTACTCACTAAAACTATGTAAAAAGCATTTTCTCCTTCAAGTTTAAGTAAAATTTCCAGCTCTTGCTTTTACCTATAGATAAACCTATAATAAGGCTTACCTATAGGAAGTGTAAAGATCTCCTCAACGTGCCCTGTTTAGAAGATATTTACATTACATACAGCCAGTGACATCACTGGTGTATGCCCTCTGAAGGAATGGCCAGTCGTATCATTCCTTCAAAGTGCAGTAAACGACGATCCCGCATGCAAGCCAACGTCATCGTGGCTCTGGCCAATCAGAGCCGGAGGCCGCAAACCTGGAAGCAAGACGGGTGAAGATGGGAGCGCCTGCAGCATTGACATTGTGACACTGGAATGCTTCGTTTTAGGGCAAGTTTAACATATTGTGCAAGTATGTAATGCATACATACTAGCACATTATGACATTACCTTGCAGGTTCCAAAAAAAAAAAAAACCACTTTAAAACAATGCAGTGATGATAATATCTAGGAAAAGGCAAAACCGGACAGGATTCCACTTGACCTCTGGAAGAATCTGATTAACCAGGTCCTACCTCTATATAAAATGACTTCTGAAGCCAGGGGCTGTCCAAAAACAATTCTGAAGATTTGGGGGTGCATGGGTTGACCTGGTTGACACGTGTGGCTCTACGCTGGTCTAATTGTGGGGGATGTGTGGGCACGGTGGGGTCCGGTCTGCGACTACACTCCGCTTGGGAGAAGGGATACAACTCTGACCACCATTTGCTCTTACTGCGGAGTTTTTAGTCTTATGTTGAATAAGCAAAATGTGTTGTAACACTGCTATTCTCATTCATTTAAGCATGTTCATGGATCTGTATTGTCACATCTATTCGTGGTCTACTTTACCTATATTGGATCCATGAGAAATCCTGCAGATATTGTGTACAGTATTTTTCTGTAATGTAACTATATTGATGTATTACCATGTTGTTTAATTGATAAAATAAAAAAGAAGTTTAAAAAAAAAAAAAAAAAAGGAAAAGGCAAAACGTGATTACATACCACCACCTAGTGGCTAAAATTCATACAACACACACTCATAATTCCAGTACCTGCACTGCCTGGTAATGGCGCAGACTCTTGCAGTGTTTCAGCTTTGATGCATCATCCATGTAAAAGAGTGAACACAGCTCACAGAAATATCCAGTCTTAGGAACAAGAAACTCTAGGCCTGCAAAGAAAAAAAAAAAAATTGTAGCATTTAAAAGCCATATCAGGTGAGTTGTACAAATCTGATGTAGCAGCTAATGAGAAACATGCTGAAACCTAAAGGATCCCTTTGGAAGTTCACCTCCTCCCCAGCGCTTCCCTGTCATTGGAGCCAGGAGTCATACCTGCCAGCTCCATATAGATAACAATACTAAATGGGCAAAGTGCTCCATTGCAAAAACACCATAAAAACACACATGCATTTTTGCTGCGTTTTCATCTGTTAAAATAAGAAAAATTAACATGCACCAAAAACGCATATTTTTTTTTTTCTGCACCAAAAAAATGCACCATGCAGGACATTTCAAACTGACCTGCAACTGACTGGTGTGAAGAGTTAAATAGGATTTAATTGCCATGCATTTTTCTTCTGCTTTTGGTAGTGCAAAAACAGAAGAAAAACTGATCAGTGAGAAAGCTCTACAATAGCTGGACAGTAACATATCGCCAAAGTGCTTGAGATCCAATCAATAAGCCCTGAATCACATCTTAGCATTTCATAGCCTGAGGCTTGATTCATACTGATGGGGCCTGTGAGTTCGTGCCTGGGGTCTGGTACGCGTCTGTTCAAGATTCAGGTGCAAATCAGGTCTGAATTTTGGCCTGAATTCACACCCAAATCGGACCAGAAGACGCATCACAAGGACACTTTCCAAATGTGGACTGGCTCTCCCACTCTCCTATCATGCGAATTGGATGCGGGGGAAACCCGCATCCATTTCGCATTTGTGAACCCAGCCTGAAGCTTCAGCTCGCACAGTAGCTTTTTTGTGCTACAGGCATTGAAGTACAGGCTTGTGAACACTTACAAATTACTTTTTAATCAGAACGGGGCAATTCTGACCCCATAAAACTTAACGGGACAGTCTGAGAAACCCTGTAAACTTTTTTTTTTTTTTAGGCCTAAACCACCATCTCCTCCTCCTAGTATCTAGCTTTCTATTGGCTAAAACAAAAACACTGAAGCCTAAATATGCCTGAAAAACCATACACAGAAAAGGTTTACAAAATCCGTGTAAACGACCACGTGTGAATGCAGTCTAAACCCTATTGCTGGCAAGTACTAGAGAAGGAGGAGTGTCATGCTGCACTAATTTGCAACACCTGACTTGTGTACACCACTTCAAATTTGTTTCTTTGCATCATTATTAGGTTACATTTCAGTTTCCTTAACACAAAGTCTAATGAAAAGCTGTAGTGGTAATCTCACAAAATGGTCAAGAGGATCAGCTGATTTACGCTATCCTGTAACATTTAACACTCACCCACTGGCACCGAAGAATTAAATGGGCTCAATTTTGTCTTCCCTGGGGAAGGAGATTCCAGTTTTGTTTTCTTTGCTGGAGTTTCAGAAGTTTTAGGTGTACCTGAAATAAAAAACACGAGATATTGGATTTAATGTAAGTTGCAGTACAGTGATTGTATCAGTTAATTTGACTTTTTCCTACTGATCGGTTGAAACGGCTCCTACACCAGCTCCATGCAGATGTTAGGCTGCTAACATTTTCCAAAACCAGCTATAACATTGCCGAAGGGGGTGACCTCACGTCTTCATCCACACTTAATTTCAAACTAGTCCTTAGCTTACCCCTAAGGACAATTTTAGCTAGCCCTCATCTCCCAAACCCTTTAAAACAGGAGAAGAAACAAAGAGGAATCATTCTGTGTCACAGTAAGCTGCCTACAAAACACTGTGAAAAACAATATTTCCCAAAGTCTTCCTCAAAAGCCACTAGCAGTAGAATGTTTGTTTATAAACATTAAGGGCAACGTACGCATTAGAGTCGGTTCACACTAATCCGACTCAAAGTCGCCCCGACTTCAGGCGACTTTGAAGTTGCCCGAGCAGGGCGACTTCATTGTGGCTTGCAAACGAGTCAATGCAAGTCGCTCCGACTTTGCCAAAAAATAGTGCAGGAACCTTTTTCTAAGTCGGAGCAACTTGAGTCGCTCTGATTAGAACGGTTCCATTGCACAGCATTGGGAGCTACTTGTCAGGCGATCGAGTCGCCTGACAAGTCGGATCAGTGTGAACCGGCTCTTAAGGCCTCTTTCACACGGGCGTTCCGTATATCATCCCATCCATTTGCGGATTATATACGGACATAATGCATGTCTATGGGATTGCAGATGACCATCCGCTGACATCCAAATTGCGTCCTTTCAGTTCTGTTCCGTTTTTTGGAACGGAAGAAAACCCTATTTTTCTTCGGTTTAAAAAATGGAAAGGACTCAAAATCCGCTGACATCCGCAATCCCATAGACATACATTATGTCCGTATATCATCCGCAAACGGATGGGATGATATGCGGACATACGGACATCCATGTCCGTAAAAAAAAAAAAAAGTTCCCGGGGGCGGATCAAAATACAGTCCGCTCCGTGTTAAAGAGGCCTTAATACCTTTCCTTGTTCCCAACATACAATTTTTTGATACATTTTGTTTTCAAGAAATAACTCCTAAATCCCAGTAACTTAAAGAGGTTGTAAACCCACTTTAAAGACTTTTACCTATAGGTAAGCCTATATTAAGACTTACCTATAGGTGCTATAAATATCTCCTAAACATGTACCATTTAGGAGATATTTACAGGTCATGCAGCCGATGACGTCATAGGCACATGCACTCTAAAGGAATGGCAACCCGTGCCGTTCCTTCAGAGCCCTGTGCCGTGAACGGCTGCTCCCACATGCATGCGCGGGAGTGATGTAATCGTGCCTCCGGCCAATCAGATGGCCAGAGGGCACGATCCAGAAAGCAGGACGGCCGAACATGTCGGCTGTTCTGTTGCTGAGCAGGTGGCACTGCGGGGGCTTCGTATTTAGGCAAGTACTTCATAATGAGCTAGTATGCATACTAGCTCATTATGCCTTTGTCTTTACAGGTTTATTTTATTTTTTTACTTTTTTTCAAAGGGTTTACTTCCTCTTTAATTGCTGAGTCCATCTACTTTCCTCTGCGCTGCAGTAAGACAGATTGTTTTTTTTTTTTTTGGTGGCGTTACATGCAACCTCCTGTACATGTCACCAGCACCCTACACCCCAGATGTCCTTTCCAGAGCCCATAACGTTCTATTTATAAAAAAAAAAAAAAACCCTGGCATGCTTATAGACATGTACTGCTCTTCACTGCTGTTGACCATAGCTGTGCAATCTGCTGATTAGTTTGTTTTAGGCCCCTGTTAGGCCCCTTTCACACATACGGACCGCTTGTCAGTTTTTCATCCATCCAGTTGACGGATGAAAACCGGACATCAATGCATTCCTATGGAAAAACAGATGATCATCTGTTTTCATCCGCTTCCGTCAATATCCATTTTTTGAAAAGAAGAAAGCCCTATCAGTTTAAAAAAACGGATCGGATGAAAAACGGATGTAAACTGACAAATGGTTTATTTTTCATCCGTTTCTGCATTGGTAGTGGATGTGAAAAAATAAAAAAAACTGACAAAAAACTGACTAACATTTAATCCAGTTTGACGTAACTGAACTGATGAAATGAACAGTATGTGCGAAAGGGGCCTTAACCGTCTTTGGTCGCACTGAGATGATGATTTACTCATTCTCCTGTGAAAACCACACAAGTGAAAGGGTGGAGTGGTCCTCACTGGGACAAGGAATTAAAATATTCCCGTATAACTCTCCTAAGAAACGTTTATGTTTTTTAATCTGTGTTCCAGACAGAGACCATTCCCACAGCTTCCGGTCTTGACAAGTAGTGCAGGAAAAACCTCCCCTAAGGCTGGCCATACATTATACAACTTTTATTTAATTTCCAATATATTTATTTTCCACTATGTAGTGCAAGAGCCTGGCTGAATGTATACAAATTGAAAGTTTAGATGTGACCTCATATTATACCGTGTTGGTAAATCTAAAGGAAAAACTGTACAAGAAAACTGTATAAAATGTCCAACCTAAGACCCATAACATGGCAATGAAAACCTGAAACCGGCTCAAACAGTTTAATGTAACTTGGCCTTACAATGTAATTGGTGATTAGATTGCAGGCAGCCTACTTAAATTGGGGTTGAAGTGTTGCCAGGCCCTTCCGTGTTACGACCCGTCTATATCCATGTGACCTCCGAAATTTATTTACAAAAAGGCATGAGAAATAACAGAATATCTACTCCGCTCTCCAAAGCATATATACCCACACATCACCTACCAGTTAAAGGCTTTTCCGGGGTGGTAACAGAGCTGCCCCCTGCTTTGTTCTGGCCAGCGCCTTTAGTAGCCGTCTTCGGTTTAGTCTTAGAAGGGGTTTTATCAGACTCACTAATACTGGAATCAGCAGAAGTCTGCAGTGATGTGTCCTTGGCGTCCTCAGCGGATTCAGATAAACCACGTTTTCTGGACCTGCCTCTTCGCCCAACTGGCGTTTTGCAATCTATAAAAAGAGAAAAATGGGTTTGCATACCAAATATATTTTCTGTACCTCCTGCAAAAGTTGACTGTGCAAATCTGAGCTTAATAAAATTATGACGAAAATGCAATGTTTTTAAAAAATATCAAATTATTTTCTATTGGAAATGCTACCTGTGTAATAATCTGTTTCCAAATAGAAACATTAACCACTAGATGATCAGCAATGTATCCATACATCACTGGACTTAAAGTGGTTATATCAGGCATCATCCAAGTACCCTTTTTTTTTTTTTTAGAGCAGATGGCAAACTTTACGTAAAAACAATCCATCTCAAGGATATAGGGAACTGAAGGGATGACCTTACATCAGTTCCGGTTTATGAGAATGTAAACTATGCCATTTCAAAAAATGAAAAGCATAAAGCATTTGATCACACCAGTCTTGGTGTGATCAAATGTTTTTAGGGGCAGAGGAAGAATCTGGGGTCGTATTGACACCAGATTTCTCCATAAAGAGAACCTGTCACATGCCTATTGCTGTCACAAACTATGTTTACATCAGGGCTTGACAAATTTGCTTGGAATCTAGGAGCCAGCTAAAAAAGTTAGGAGCCAGCTTTTTTTCCGCGCATGTCAAATGGCCGGCTTCTGTCAGACCGGCTGCCTGTTTTTAATGAACCAGCTGAGGTTGCCTGGCATTTGGCTTTGTGCACTTGGCTTGATGGTGTGATGGGTAGTGGCTCACTAGGGAAGGACAGTGCAGCCAGTTGGAGGCGATAGGAGATCCAGTAACTTATGCCACCTTAGGCCCCTTTCACATGTGCACATCCACTAAGCGGAATCCTCTTGCTTAGCTGGGATTTCGCTGCTAATCCCCGCTGAGCAGGCAAATGACGGGTCTTGTCCGCTCCGCTATGCAAAGCCAACATGGACACAGTCCCGCTCTCCGCTATGGGGCAGTCGGATGAAAATAGACTGCCTGTCCATTTTTTTCTGATGCAATCTGATTCGATCTGCCAGACGGATGGAAAGTAGGACCACCATCCGTCTGTTTTTGGATGGTGGCGGTTGTCAGCGGACATTCGGCACTCCACACTGAAGGGTCCGAGCAGGTCCACCTGAAAAACTGACAGGCTGACCTGATCAGACAGCCCATGTATAAGGGGCCTTTGGCTGTGTGGCACAACAGGGAGAGAATAAAAAAATTTTAATGGAAAAAGAGAAATAAAAAAAAAACAGTTTCTATCTCAGCGCTGCCAGTGTGCTTGTTGCAGCCCTGGCCACCACTAGAGGGAACCAGTTCTCCGATGGAAGCATCTCCCTACAGCAGGCTGCAAAGCCACGGGCTCAATTACTGGCCAGATGCAGCATCTTTGTCCGCGCATCGGCAGGCGGGGGCCGCAGTGTAGCCCAGCTGCAAGGCCACTAATTCTAGTCATCAATGCGACCTGGCGCCTGGGGGTTTGTCAAGCCCTGGTTTAAATTACATAAAAGTGAACAAAATGAAAGTAAACATAAGTTGCCCCCCGTAGCAAAGGCGAATGCACGCGTCGGCCCCGCATGCAAACAAATAGCAATTGTCCCACACATGAGCTATCACAAGAAATGTCAGATCATGGGCGGTATTCTAGCACTAGACCTTCTCTGTAAATCTAAAGTGGTATCCTGTAAAGGCTTTTAAAGCATCGACTATGGATAGTAAAAAACGTACATTGTCACCACTGAACAGGTGTGTGCAATTTTAAAGCATGACCGGTTAGGTATTTATTTACTCAGCGTAACATTATCTTTTTTTTAGATTACAGGAAAACAATTATTGGATTATGCATTTGAATTTTATTGCAAAAAGACACAAAAAGTGCATTTCCTCCCATCCCCCCAAAAAATGTCCTTTAATAACCGCTGCATGAACACTGTGTAACAAAAAATTGCAAAACCCACCAACTTATTCTCTAGGTCCGCAGCTTTAAAAAAAATACAGGTTTCTGGCAAAAAACACTGATGATGGTTACATGTAAACAAAAAGTGCTAGAAAAGGCTTGGACTGGAAGTAGTTTAATATGCTGGGGAATCCGGCAGTCAACTGCCTATAAGACCCCATTCACACTAGCGCGACCAAGTCGCCTGACAAGTCGCGGTAGGTCGCCTGCCATTGATTAGCACAGGACCGGTTCTAATAGGAGCGACACAAGTCGCTCAGACTTAGAAAAAGGGTCCTGTACTACTTTGGGGCGACCTGGAGGCGACTTGCATTGACTTCAATGATATGAAGTCCGTGCATGTCGCGCCGAGGTCACGGTGCACCGCGACTTCACAGGTCGCCCCAGCAAGTCGCGTCGCCCCTGTCTGAACGGGGTCTAAAAGCTCTTTTCTCCTGCTTATGGGCTATATGTATATATTTGAAGTGAACTAATATTTACAAATACAGCGATACCTCAGTTCACGAACGCTTCTGTTCACGAACAACTTGGTTCAAGAACAGAAAAGTTCATAAAAATATGCTCCGGTTCATGAACAGGAATGTACATTACTACAGAGTTATACTAATTTTTTTCAGTGTGTGAATGTTTCTAAAGCACATGTATAAAAAGTCTATATGACTGGCTCCATGTACATAAACATGCACAACCCACACTGCCGATCACTAGAAAATATGAAAAACTGTAGAGAGTCTACAGTTTCTTTGAACACCACAATAAAACGAACCTGGTTCGGATACTTTAGAACTTGTTTTACTTTTGGATTGTCCCGATTTACTTGACGATTTGGGCTGGGACTTCTCATCCTCCTCTTTAACCTCTGAATCTTCCTCCTCTTCACCAACTTCATCAACCGTTAAGAATTGCTGTTCCATATCACCCATGGAATCCTCATCATCATCTGCTTTCACCTCATCCAGCGTGAGCAGAGGCTGTTCTGCATGGTTCTCTTGGTCTTGCTCTTGAGAGTGGACATCTGGGACTTCTGGATTCTCCTTTGTTTCTGGGTCCGCACTCTTGTTCTCCTTGTTCTCAGTCTCCTGGATGGATGGCTCAGAATGTGAGGTCTGCTCCTCATCTTCGCCGCTGACCTCATCAAGAGTCAGGAGCTGATCTTTGTCAAGGATGGTGGAAGAGCCGCTCGGCATGGCAGGACAATTTGGCTCTTCGTCATCACTGACTTCATCTAATGTCATCAACATGCTTGAGTCCTGTGTGCTGGAAGGGGGGCCGCCTGCATGGACTTTGTCTACTGTTTTTACTTCGCCTTTGTCTACGGTCTTTAGGGATGGGGCTACCTCATCCTGGGCGCTTTCTGTGGCGGTTGCGCAATCCTCCTCATCACCAACCTCATCCAAAGTGACAAAAGAAAGCTCCTGAGCCTCTCCGCTGTCCTCCTTGGGTTTCTTAGTGTCTGAAGCTGGAGGATAATTTTCCTTTCTCTTTCCTCCTCTCTTAGTGGCACCAGTTTCAGACTTTTCCACATCTTCATTCTGCTTTTCTGTATGTTCTTCTACAATCTCATCCACTGTAACAAACTCATCAAGATTGAATGGGAAAGCATCTTCTCCTTCCTATAAAGGCGCAAAATGAAAAAAAAAAAACAAACTACCGTGAATAATGGCACTTGAGATCTTACTAAATAAAGAGATGTTCTAACGTTGCACTTTGCGATTACCCCTCCCAATGCAATTTTAACCCTTTCGGTGCCAGCTATACATGTCATATCGACCTGACACTGGGGGGGTTGTACACATTTCCGGTGGCTGCCGCCACTGGAATTGTGTGTAAATCTTACAAGCAGACTGCCACCTGTCGGATGAAAGCAGTCTGGCAGGCACTGGTGCAACCTCATCTTTTAAATTTTACCAAAAATGTGGGTAATTTATTGCCTCTGCGGTAAGATCATGTAACAAAAAAATTGGAAACCACTATTTTATTCTCTAGGGCAGTGTTTCTCAACTCCGGTCCTCAGGGCACACTAACAGGCCAGGTCTGCAAGACAACTGAAATACATCACAGGTGATATCATTTGCTGCTCAGTGATTGCAGTATTCTAGTCTGCATCTCCCCAAGGTAATTCTTAAAATCTGGCCTGAGTGTGCCCTGAGGACCGGAGTTGAGAAACCCTGCTCTAGGGCACGTATCCAACACAGGCCATTTCATGTGGCCCTCGCACGTCTGCAGCTGTGGCGCTCTCCCCTTGTCCCCGCCTCCACCTTGTTTCAGCAATCAGCAGCAGAACAACAGAACTCCTGTTACAGATCCTGTGCCTGTCTATGCAGCTGCAGCACCCCTTCATCTCCGCCTCCCCTGGTCCCAGCATACTGCTAACCTCAGCCCTCCTGTGGTCCTGATGCAGATCCTGCACTTTCTGCTTCCCAGCTCCACCCCCAGCTTCTTCCTGGCAGCAGCAAAAGATAAGGGGGGTGAACTGATGTGTGAGACTCTCTGGACAATCTGATGTAAGAGGAGGGTGCTCTGGAACAGTTACAAACGGATGATGCGGCTCGCGATAAAATGGAGTTTGGCACCCCTGCGCTAGGGTGTCTGCTTTCATAAAATATATTATATAATTTTTGGGAGTTTTGTACAATCTTCAGGCCTAAAATTATTATTTTTTTTTTTTAACAGGGGGGGGGGGGGGGTAAGCTCTGGCAGTAAAAAATAAGTTTACCTATTAAAGTAAAAAAAAAAAAAAAATGAAACAAAAAAACCAAAACATTTTTGCAGGAAAAAAAAATGTGAATTAAGTATTTTTCCTGCAGGAGCCTGGAATGCATTGCACCCATGATCAGTGATGCAACATCCAACTTCTGTAGACAAGTCCTGCAGCTTTCAGGCCAAAAAACTTTGATATTGGCTGACTGTTTAGCTGCAAGGCTTATGAATGGACTACGGGAACACTTATCAGCCCCCTAGTAGTCTATTCAGGACTACTACCCAAAAGGTGAATCTAGCCTTTAGTGCCGGTTCACATTCTTGCGACTGCGGCGATTGCATGTAATATCGGAGCGCACTGCTCCTTCATTACATGCGATCGGCTGTGCGGTGCAAATTCAGCCATACACTTTGTATGGCTAAATTCGCACTGCACCCGCAGCAAAGACGCACAGGACCCTTTTTTTCAGCCGCATCAGTGGTTCACTGTGCGATCCGATCCTGTGCGAACTGTAAAGATCACACTGCGATATGCGATCAAACTGGGGGTGTCGTTAACATTTCATTGACACCCCCAGCGTATCGCATATGGCAGTGTGAACTGCCAGGGGTGCGTTTGCGATGCGGGAACAGGCTGCAAATTCGCAGCCTTCCCGCATCACATAAGTGTGAACCGGGCCTTAATTTGATGGAACACTGACATTTTTCTTTAGCTCTACGTGGCCAGTTTTAAACCAGGATTGAGACCTCCTGGGCACAAAAAAAAAAAAAAAAGGATCTGTTGGATCTGAAAAGGTGAGACTTCAGACTGTTAATCTTTCAGTCTTAAACAAGCCAACTTACAAATAAAAAAATTCTAATGGAATGGTCCCAAGAAAAGCCACTCAGACATAAGTCTCACCTCCTCTTTTGATCTTTGTCCCCGATTCTTTCGAGTGGAGTTTCGTACCCACCTTGACGATGAATTCTGCAGAAAAAGGAATTGTATGTCAAAAATGCATGAAATATTCACGTTATTTCAAAAACACAATGACCTGTGCTGAGATTTTTTTGCCTTGCATCAGCTTGCCATCCAATTTGCAATACATAGGTGAAAGTCCATTCTTAAAGTGTTACTAAACCTGTAACAGTAAAATCAGTCTGCATATGCAGTAAAGCATGCTTGTTATACTCACTGTGGCACTCCCCTTCTTCCACTGTCCCTAAACCATCTGACAGTACAGAGCCTTGGGGTCACTCTGCACATGTTCAGTTTGGTGTGTATTGCTAGAGATTTTTTTTTTTTCTTGGGAGGGTGCAAGTGATCAGCACAGGGCCAAATCAGCACCGTTCAGACAGAGTGTCAGGGGTCCTGCAGTCAGAAAAAAAAAACTCCCTCTACAAGCTTGAACCAGACACTTGATAGAATTCACAAGACTGCTATATACAGCTGATGAAAAAAAAAAGGTATTTGGCAGTATATTTACTAAAATAATTGCCTTTCCATGTTCTGTGTACTGTGGGAGACCAGATATAGTGACTGCAGGCTCCTTGGTTTAGTAACACTTTAAAAGGTGTATGGAGGCCGCCATTACTTGCCTGGATGTTTATGCGCTCTATTCTTTCAATCACGCAAGCATGCAGCCAGTATGCACTGAAACTTTTGGGTGTACTTAGCAGTTTGACAATTAATACTCAAATGTAGGGTTCAGTAGAGGCAGTCCACAAATTATCTCAAAACAGGACCTTAACAGAATGATAATAAGCTCATTAGATAATACCACCACTGTTAAACACTATTAGCACTGTGTTTACCGTCCTTACAAATGATAAAGAGGGACAATGCCAAGAATAAACCACAGTTCATATCCTGTATTACTATCACAATGACGTGACCAATGACTTTCTGGTCTAGCAGAAATCCAATAATCCTGGCTGCACACAGAAGAAAGGTGTATGGCAACACTGACACCTGCTGCTCCTAAAGGGAATCTGCTACAGTATGCATGCTGCCATGAGAATTAGCATACAGCCTGACATTCTAAACAAGTGATGTTACAGCATACGTTCGCACAAAAATATAAATCCTCCACAGAGATTCAGATTTTTCAGGCTCCCAAACATGTGAAAAAGTGATGTACAGAATAGGACAAAATTAAAGCGGTAGTGAAGTCCGCTTTGGGATTCTTACCTATGGGCTAAGCTTATTATAAAGCTCTTACTTGTAGTTAAAATGAATACCTGCTAAATGTGCACCATTTAGGAGACATTCGCTCTTTTGGCAGCTGGTGACATCACCGCTGCATACGCTATAAAGAAACTGCAAACCCGTGGCCATTCTTCCAAGGCGCTGTGATGTGGCTATGACTCCCGTGCGCACGTGGGGGAGTGACATCATCGCAGCTCGGCCATTCAAGCTGCCAAAACCTGTGAACCCAGAAGGAAGAATGGGTGAAGATGAAAGCCCCCCATTGGGGGGGGGGGGGGGGTCTTCATTCCAAATTATTCCATAATGTGCTAGCATTTTCCAATGCCGAGGATTACGACCGCTGTAAGTGCACTATATTCTCCAGAAGGCTTTTACTGTTATACTCCAGAAAATCGTGCTGACTGCACTGTCTGAGATACATCTGCTGCCTACAGACATATCGGGGGCAATCTTGATATGTTACAACACTATACCACGTGTATTAAGATAATACGTTTCAAACTGTTGTGCCAATATATCAGCAAAAATGCACAGAATTTCTACCTTTTAACTCTTCCTGAAGTAGACGTCGGGTTTAAATTTTAAACAAGTGGATATTCATTGTCCATGCTAAAGGGATGGACAAATTCAAAAAAATAACCCAAACATTTAACCACTTCCATGCCGGACCTATTCTGGCACTCTTCTCCTACATGTAAAAATCATCTTTTTTTTGCTAGAAAATTACTCATAACCCTCAAACATTATATATGGCGGTCGTTGCAACTTTTTATGTCAAATAGTATTTGCGCAGCAATTTTTCAAACGCGTTTTTTTTGGGGCGGGGGGATGGTTTCAGGAAAAAAAAAAAAACACACACACTAAAAGTTAAACACAAATTTTTGTAGAATGTAGAAGATGTTATGCCACATAAATAGATACCAAACATGTCTCTAAAAGATCTCCACAGGCGACGCTCTAACATTTACGGCGATAACGCACGTGTGGTTTGAACACCATTCACATATGTGGGCGCGACTAACCTATGAGTTTGCTTCTGCGTGCGAGCGCTTTCAATTTTACACTATCTTTTTACTTTTTCGATCACTTTTTTTCCTATTACAAGGAACGTAAACATGGCCATGACCGGTCCTCTTGATGAGGAGATGTGGGGTCTTATTAGACCCCACATCTCTCCCCTAGGCTAGAAAGACCACCAAAAAAAGAAAACCCACAAACAATCTCAGCCTTTCCACCTGAGATCACGACAGTATTTACAACTGCCAGGCCGGATGTGACGTCATAACCTCACACCTGGGCATCCGAGAGTCATAGAGGCTGCCAAGGACCATCTGGTCTTCTGTATTCTCAATGGTGAACTTCAGCCGCCAGAGGATTCCTTCTGACTTGCCGTTCGCGCCAGTAGAAGCACCGGACATTTTTTGTTTTGATAGAGGGGAGGTGGATTAGAACCCCTATCAGGCTTTTATTGTGATCTGTGCCCAAATTAGGGTGGCTCACTTTCTCTTGTCCCTTTTATCATTATCAAAAGTGAAAGTTTTGGGAAGTCCCCAGAACAGTAAGAGGGGAATCTTCCAAGGCGGACACTAGACCCGAGTGGCTCCAAAGGGTTCCCTTAATTTGCAGGGCTTTCCTCTCACTTCCTGTTTTGGCTATGGGACAGGAAGTGAAGGTAAAATCTCCCAATGGGTGGCAAGGGGGCAAAAAATGACTTTAAAAAAGGATAACTACACCTCTCTCAACAGGTTACACCCGTATTCAGAGTGTAACATGGTCAGCATCCACGACTTCTCCCCCCAAATCGCCCCCTCCTTGTGACCGCGAGCAGGGGGATCTTCTCCCCACACCCACTGTCACAATTTGAAAGCAGCATGGCCATGTGAGGCTCTGTCTACCCAACCTTGATGCCTTCAAGCACCGTCAGCTAACAACTTGTAGTTCTCAATGGACTGCAAGGGTGCTGGTGAGAGCTCAATCCATTGAGCTTCCTGGACTTCAGTAAAGCCTAGTACACACCATGAGTCAGGGTTCAACAGGGAAAAAAAAAAACACCTGACAACTTTATCTTCATGACCGTAGGGACTTCCCAAAGCAGTGTCAAACATGGGGTGGGAAAAGCAGAAAAACTTCTCAAAGGCTAATCATAGCCGACTAGGTAACATGGAACTCAACTGAGAACAACTGGAGCTCAACTGAAAAAACACCCTCAAAACAAGGATAAGACCTTCAAACAGCAGTCTTCAAAATGTTGCGGCCAAAAGAAGCATCCACAGATGCCAATACATCCACTTTATAAAACTTTGTGAATGTGTGCACAGACGACCAAGTGGCTGCTTTGCAAACTTGCACGGATGACGGAAGGCCCAGGAGGCACTGACCGCCCGAGTAGAGTTGGCCCTGACAGGGAAAGGAGAAACCCGGCCCTTAAAAGAATAAGCCTGAACCAGTCTGCCTGATCCATCTGGAAATGGTCGCAGCAGAAGCAGCCAGCCCCTTGCGAGGTCCAAACAGTGAGTCCGATTTCCTAAACGACTCTGTAGCTGCAAGATACACTCTGATTGCCCGTTTCACATCCACGGAATGGAAAGCATTCATACTTATTCTTTAACTCAACACAGGAAAACATTTTTAACTATTAAAACTAATTCTGCCAGTATTGTGATACATGCACCAAGCCATACCAGTTACTTCGTTAGTTTGTAATTGCAGCTAAAAAAATAAAATAAACGCAATAAAAGCCTGGTTAAAAATGTACTGAATGTCAGCTGACTGGACAATTGGCTTACAGTTTTAGGGGGGGCACCATTGTCTGATGCAATAAGCCTGACAAGTTCACTTTAGATAAACTGGTGATCTTTTATTATATACTTGGACTCCAGTAGAAATTCATCAGCATCAACTTGGGTGGACTAATCCTTTTTGGCTGCTTGCTCTTACACTCGCCAAGCAAGGACAATAAAGCTACATCAGTTGATTCTTACATATATAATCATTTAGCATTGTTTGCAATGCCAGGATATCCTGTTGTCTGCTTTCCAGCTCAGCCAAACAAGCTGTAGAAGAAGATTGTAATAAAAAGGGATCAGCAGAAAAGGGAGGCATCAGAAGGAAGGTTTCTTTGTCCACCACCCAGAAGCAGAAGTTGTTTTCATATTTCACCGAAAGCAGAAAACCTCAAGGGCTCAGTCACATGTGTGTTGATTATGAAGAATGAAGCAATGCCAATTAATGCACCTATAGCATTGATGATGATTAACACATTTTTCTTGCATTTTTAATGCATTGAAAAAGCATCAAGATTGCTTGTTGAATGCCCATGAAAGTGTAAAGGGAAAGAAATGAAAAATAAATAATCTGCTTTAAAGGGGGGTTAGGTTGCAGTGTGATAGACATTTTTGTGATCTCTGCAAGTTGGATCTGTATACTTTATTTTTGACATTTGGCTACGTCCAGCTCAAGATATTCATGAAAAGATGGTCACGGTCACTTAGGCACTGACACATGCTGGCACCGACACAAAAAGCTTTGCCACTGGCTCCTGCCTGGCACAGCCAGTATTGCTAGCTGCTCCGTACAAACAGGAAGTGGCTGGAGCTCCACCATCCTAGTTCTCCATTATTTCCCAGAGCATTCTGGGATACAGGAACCTCCACTGCCTCTCCCCCAGCACCCAGCTAACACTTAAAAAATTCTACACTACTGCATCATAAATGCTATAGGTGCGGTTAAGTCTCGCTACCACTGAATTAAATGGAGGTAGCTGATAAGCACTGATACCTCATGAAAGAGTCATGCTGCTTCATTTTTAAGACAATGCTACTGCATCTGTGTGTACCACACTGTGTGGTGCCCACTGGAATACTCCTGGCAGGCAATGAAGGGAAGTTACAAGGCATTCAAAACACTGCATAAATGCCGCTTATACACTGGGTATTGAAACACGTGTGAACGAGCCCTTAGTGTAAAATCAGCAGACTTGTAAATATCTTATTTAGCATAAAGGATTCAAATATATGTACCTTTATTAAACTCTGAGAGCTGGACACGTCACCTGTACTCTGATTAGACTCCCCTATGCCATCACCAACAGATTCAAAGCAAACCGGCTGTAAAAATAATCAGTACTGCAATTACCATTAGATTTGTCTATATTTGCGATATACCCAAAAGTCTGGAAAGAACACATCAACTCTGGCCTAGGACTGCATAACCTAACCTCCTTGGCGGTATTGGAGTGTGGCTCGGGGTTAATTTTCAGTACCAAAAGCGGTAACCCCGAGCCACACTCGGGATTACCCCACAATGTTACTCCCTTCCCTGCGATCCCCCCGGCGTCCTCCTCGCACTCTCTCCCCGCTCTGTGCACGGCCGATTGCCGGCACTTGCCTTCCGGTTCTATTCACTGCGAGTGTTGCGACTCAGGGGGTGGAACCAGCGGCAAATTCAAAAGTGTAAATACACTAAATGAGATGATACAAAGCTGTGATCCTAACGGATTACATTGTATCATGCCATTTCAACACAGGATTTCACCTGGTGACTTTTCCAGTGTTTTGTGCCTGGAAAATTTTGAACGACCATGGCGTTCAAAAAGCGGTTTTTTTTTGCGCAAAATCGCTTTTAGACGAACTGGAAAACAGCGACAGCGAAACGGAGTTACTTGAGGAACTGAGCGATAGCGATTCGTGGAAAATTTGTCATCAGGTATGGAAAGTGACGACAGCGACGATTCTGATGTCTCTTTCTGGCACATCGTTTGTGGAATTTGGGAAGTTTATCAAATGATTCTTCAGAATTTCCAACGGAGGGATGTGCCAGAAAGACATCAGAATAGTCGCTGTCGTCACTTTCCGGATGATGAATTTTCCCACAAATCGCTATCGCTCAATTCTTCAAGTAATTCCATTTCGCGGTCTTCCAGTTCGTCTAAAAGCGCTTTTGCGCAAAACAAAACAAAAAAAAATATATACGATTTTTGGACGCCATGGTCGTTCTCAATTTTCCAGGCACAAAGAACTGGAAAAGCACAGGCAGGGCACTGGAAAAGTCACCAGGTGAAATCCTGTGGTGAAATGGGATGATACAGTGTAATCCGTTAGGATCACAACTTTATATCATGTCATTTGGTGTATTTACATTTTTGAAATTGCCGCCGGTTCCACCCCCCTGCGTCGCACTCACAGGGAAGGGAACCGGAAGACAGGTGCCGGCATCAGCTGAGCACACAGCGGGAGGACAGCGGGAGATTGCAGGGGAAGGGGAGTTTTAAAATGTAAAGAACACATTTCCGTGCAAAATATTGGTACCACTTTCAGCACCTAAAATCTGAAATAATCACATACCGCGAGGGAGGTTAAGCTATGTAGCAAAATAAACTGGAGACCCTATAACCATATTGGGAACATAAAGATTAAAGATTTGAAAATCTCACTTTTTAAAATTGTGTTATTGATGCACTGCAAACAGATCCACTATTCTTCACTTCCATCAACTGGAGGCTTCGCTGTTCCAGCCTGACCCATTCTTCTTGACACCACCACTTTTTCTGGCAGTGGTCAAGGAAGCCTTGCATAATCTAGGACAGCCTATGTACTATAGATCAAGTAAAGCAACTGCGGTCACAGGAAGTAAAGAATAGTGACCCTATTTGCAGCCTACCATTACAACAAAAGGCCGTCACAACTATTGCACTGTAATTAGATTTATGTAATATATAACTATTCCTGAGCTGAGACAAAAAAGCCAATGGCCAATTTAATTTTTGTGGTATATGTACTCTACTTCTATACTGGTTATAAAATGTTAAGATTAGCAAGATTTGTTTTTTGTCTTTCAAATAGACCTTGTAGACCGTAACCTATTTTGTTTGCCCCACTTTGTCTTATAGCAATTACTACTGGAAAATATTTCACAATACTTACCTCTGGCATTCTATGGTAACAGAAACCTGGCAGAGCACATGCCCTCTGTCCATGAGTGACATGTAGGCACATCAGTGGCTCTGCCTGGCCACCATACATGGTATCTGACAGCACCAAATATCCAGATGGGTGCAGGGAAAGTGGTGCAGGGCTCCAAGTATCACAAGGACTATAGCCTAAGTTTAGCTAAAAATAAAAGGACATCACTTACAGTGTGCGTTGTATTATGGTAAATTGAAAGTGCATAACTCCCATTAGAGGCATTGTCAGTTTATAAACACACACCACCACAATATCTGAAAAATAAAAACAGCTGTATGTTTGTTCAATCGTTTAGCAGTGTCAGACTCTTGGTGACCTCATGGACCATAGCGCACCAGGTATTTCTTCCCTCCACAGCTATATAGTCCTTTTTATTTGTACACCTTATTTAAGTCTGTGTAAAGTCACCCAGTTAGATAAAAGCATAGCTGAAGTTCTGTCACCACAGAATTTGTTTAAGAATGCATTCTTGTCAACTATATAGCCTGTAGCTTCCCTTATGAACTCTTGCCTATACAACTTCTGTAGGATATTTTTTTTTTCCCTTTTGGACACTTGTGAAAATCTGCACCATCCCTCTCTCCAGCTCTTCTATTTCATACACATCATCCTGTGCCAGGGATTGGGCAGCACTGTGTGTATATTTTATACCCATTGTTCCCATTTACACAATTCTGTGAACAATGACTCCAACAAATGTAATTAGAGGTTGTCTGGAAGACCAGCGACTGGACTTTTTTGGTTACTTAAACTTGTGAAAATCTAACTATATTTTAATTCACTTTTTAGGTAGGGTGTCAGAACCACTTTACAAGTCAACAATACTGTTAGGCCTTGTTAACCGCTTGCCGACTGCGCACAGTATATTTACTGCGGCAGTCGGCCCCGGCCAGGCAGAGTGACGTAGGTCTACGTCGCTCGCCTGTCACTCCTTCCAGAGCCAATAGCGGGCGGGCGCCCGCTGAGGCGCGCGCCCGCCTCGGCTCGTTCACGGAGGAGTGCGGGAGTGTGACTGGCGGACCCGATGTCCGCCGGTCACACTACGATCGCCGGTACAGCGGGAGAAAGACAGAGCGGCTTGTGTAAACAAGCCACCTGTCAGTTCTCCCTGTGTAAAAGTGAAGATCAAACAGTTCTACTATGTAGAACTGTTGATCTTTGTTTTTACACTAGTAGACCTGTCCCTGCACAGTTAGAATCACGCCCCTAGGACACACTTAACCCCTCCCTGTCCAATACTGTTAACCCCTTCCCTGCCAGTGTCATTTTTGCAGTAACAGTGCATATATATAGCACTGATTACTGCAGTAATGTCACTGGTAACCCCAAAAGTGTCAAAAATGTCAGTCAAGGGTCCGATCTGTCCGCCGCAATGTCGCAGTACCGCAAAAAAAAAATCGCAGATCGCCGCCATTACTCGTTAAAAAAAAAAAACACCAAAAATTACAAAAATCTTTCCCTTTGTTAGTAAACGCGATAACTTTTGCGCAAACCAATAAAAATACGCTTTTTGCGATTTTTTTTACCAAACATAGGTAGCGTAAAACAAATTGGCCGAAAATTTTAAAAAATTTTGATTTTTACATTTTTTTGGGGGGGAATTTCATATAAAAAAAAGTGAAAAATATTGTTGTTTTTGCAAAAATTACGCTCTTTTTTTGTTTATAGCGCGTGATCAAAAAATCGCACAGGTGATCAAATGCCACCAAAAGAAAGCTCTGTTTGTGGGAAAAAAAGGACGTGAAATTCGTTTAGGTACAGAGTCGCACGACCGCGCGATTGTCCGTTAAAGTCACGCAGTAAAAAAATCGCAAAATAACCCCTGGTCTTTTAGCAGGAAAATCCTCCGGTGGTAAAGTGGTTAACAGGAATATTTATGTGTATGCCCATGCAAGGTCCGCATCTCCTAGCACAGGGATGCACAAGTATTTGGTGCATCACCATGCAGGCAGTCCCAATTATGGCAACGGGGAGGCAGCAGCTGCACAGACAGTCCCCAATTTAGACAGCCGTGTGAGTGCACGGCCCCCAACATTGACAGCCATCGAACTGGGAGCAGCTAGTGTGTCTGTGCAGCTGCTGCATTACAACTGACATGAACAGGACTGTCTGCACGTGGATGCATGGAACACCTGTGCAGCCTTGTGGAGGCAAACACGGCCCTCACACCAGCGTACACTCCACGCCCCAGGAGATTTTTTTTTGATGACGAAACCTGTAGGGCAAAGCCTCCCATTGACATCGTTGTGTACCAGAAACACAAGGGATCTGCTGGCCAGGTGATTTCAAATGTACATATTTTATTATTATACATGCGAGTGCGATTTTAAACAAATCCATGTAAACAGTTCAGATGCATCATCTTTGTGACATCTGGGGAGTGATACCATTCATGACTGTGCATAAAATTGAACCTTGATTACCACTCTGAGTAAGGGTGTCATTGTGGTCTGGCAAGCCCACGTCTTTATTGGTTTTGGTGATGGTGAATTCTACTGACGCCTTTTGGGAATAAGGGGACTTTACTTTTCTAATTTTTGGAGCACTTATCAAGGCTTTTTGTATGGACACCATTTTAGGTTTCTAGAACCATTACATTGGCATTGTGTACGTTTAATTATGCATATGTTGGATTTAATTGCATTTGCTCACCGATTTAGCACAAGACAGGTAATTTATGAACGCTTAAGTGCGCCTGTGTATATGAGGCCCTAAATGCGAGAACTGCAAACACTGAATGCACTTCCACCAAGGTCTCATCTGACATCTCACAAATTTATATACTGTAATTTTTAAACATTTAAGAAAATCACTGTTGTGAAAAGCTCTTCGTAAGTTGATCAAATTGCTTACAAATCCCAGGCGTGCAAGAACAAGATCTTTGCATTGATCAGCAGAATTATATGCTGCCATTCACAAAGAATTTCTAGTTTGCAAAACACATGGATTTGACCTGTTCAGCATGCAAAATTTGCAAGACCTGATTGGATAAAAACTAAATAGATTGTGGATCACACTTCATGGTTGCTGAAAAATCTCAGGTAGATTTGTGAGTGGCCTGCTTAGACATACATATGAAATTCAGCTGGTGTAGGTGTTCTTGTCAACTTGTTAATGAACTATAAAACTTCGATACACAGGACTGCAGCAATGTTTTCCTGTTTTTTTTTTTTTTTATGTAGGTCGGCATCCTGCTGAAGCGGCCGAGATTGTAACCATGTATGGACAGACTGAATGTACCAAAGTTGATTGATCAAATTGGGTACAACCAGCCTGCCGGATTTTACTTGTGATTATTGCTAGCAGCTGTTAAAAGTCACTAGCAATAATCACTGTGTTGTCCCGGTGGGGACGGCTTTCCCCACCCCCTGCTGGCAGAACACAATGGCTCAACGGGAGGGATTCCCCTATCAACACTCTCTGTAAATGCAGGAAAGAAATGCACACAGTCCAGCCTTACAAGTGCTGCACTGTGTGCTGTGTTTATCGCAATGTAATTCTAACAGTCAGGTCTGAATGACTGAAAACAACGGACTTGTAATATCGAGGATTACATCTCAGCCGTTGTCAAACCGGGAAGCCGAGGCTTTAAAGTACTTAAGCTGGCCATACATAGTTCAGTTTTTACATTCAGCCAGGGGGCTGAACAAAAGAACACTCAACCAATTCCCCCATCCACACATTCAAGGTGGCAAGGGGAATCCTCCCCGCTGTGCTGGAGTATTCCGACAGCAGGGGAACCGAGTAGAACAGAAGAAAAACTTCTGTTCAACTACTGTGGCCACACATGGATCAAAACTCATCTGGTTCAGCAGGGATCCATCTATGGCGGCAGCTCCTCCACAGCATGCGATGGCAGAGGAGTCTGGATTCTTTTGTCAAGAATTCCTCCATATCCTAAGTGCATAACTACAGGTATATATATTACCGTATCATATGTACCCAGTTTATTATGACACACCCGATTCTATACTTCGCCATATCTTTAACCTAATGGATCCACTTTCTATGCACCGACCATCTCCATATACTGGCCTTCTACAATTTCAGTGGTGAGTGATCCTCCTGAAGAAGCAGCATTGCGAAACATGTTGAGCCAACATCTGATCTACTACCACCTAGTGGCCATGCTTCTGATATTTATCATTATCTCCTTAGGGGAATTTGTTTTATGACCGTGGTTATCAAGGCTCATGTCTTTGTATTAGGTTCATGTGATATTCATGATTTATTTTCTTAAAAAAAAATTGATGTCCTTTCTGTATTAATACATTTTGGTATTTTTTCAATATATGTACCTATAAAGTCAATGTTTTTCCATATACACTTCCAGACATTTCTCATGAGGATGTGGCACAACCCTTATTTTGTGCATTCAGCCTGCCACCCCTGGTAATGCACATTTAAATGTATTATTTTATGGACACCTTTAGCCGGTAAAGGGAAGTTCTGCAAATCTGCATAATACAGGAATCCAAACATCAACTTCATCAAATAAACCAATGAAAACATTAGCATAATTCCTTTAAAGAGTAAACATGACGAAGAGACAAGGTTGGATCCCTTAAACCTCTCCCGTGAATATAATTCACTGAGCGTACCACTTTGCATGGTTCAACATAAAAATTAGGAGAGGTGTGTAAAACTATCAAATACAAGAAACCCCAAAATTGGGCAACACGACACAAGTAAGATAAAATAAACTTACACTATCCTTTGATCGGTCGTCCTTCCTGTTTGACCTGAAGTCGTTCTCCCGTGATCTGGAGGGGACTTTAGAGTCTCTGTCCTGAGTGCTGCTGACACCTCTGTGACCACTCTTTGTCTGGTGTGACCCAGTGCCAGTTTTTGGGTTACTGGTAATGCTCTCTGATGGGCTGGATCGATTACTGCTCGATTTTGGAGTGCTACTCTCTCTTCCTGAAGATCCCCTGTCTCCAGAATACTTTTTTCTGGAGTCTGGTGTCTTTGAAGAGGACTTCTGGTTATCCACTGTGAGTGTTACAGACAGTTCCCCCCTTTGAGGATTAAATTTCGTAGTCCTGGTCAAAGGTCCTTTAGTTGCCAAGGCTGCTTGTTCTGTGTCTTTGGACTCTTCAATGACTTCTCCGACTGACTCATCGACGTTTCTTCCATGAGAAGACTGTCTGCTCCTCTCTCTCCTTTGTCTAGACTTTTCCTCATTAGAATGGGCATTTTCTTCACTGCCTTTACTCTTTGCATCCCTCGGACTATGACCAGATTCAGATTTGGTTTCCTTATCGTTGCTCTCCTCCGCTTTGATGGAAGATTTCTCCTCTTTACCGAGCGAGCTGATGACCGCAGAAGAGCCCTCAGAATCCTTGTTGGTGGGTTCAGCAAGCGCGTCTGGAGCTTGAGATGCTTCAACACTTAACTCATTGTTTTCATCATCCTCAGGCTTTGGTTCTAGTGCTAAGGAATTTTGGTCATCCACAGCTGAGGAGTCTACAGGTTTTGGGCAATCACCTGACATTTCATTAGCAGAAGTCTCCATATCATTGCAATCAGACTCCTCAGAGTCTTCTGCTGTCAGCATGTGTTCCATATTGACATCATCAATCACTGGTATTGCATTTAGGACATCAGGACACTCTGCATCACAATCTTCCTCATCAGATTCCACAGAAACCATAACGTCGGACTCTTCGGTTACATACAGCTGAGCAATCGTACTACATTTAGGCTGCTCTTCTACTGGCTGTGGCTGGACAAAGGAGGATGGCGCCTCCGGAGCTTCAGGTGCCTCCGCAGCTTCCTCATAGTCATCGTCGTCCTCTACTTCGTTAGTAACAGCACCTGCAGCTTCCACTTCTGCCTCAGCAATGTTGATGTCAGACACAGACGGCTGCTCCTCTGGCTGGGTGTCAGACACAGACTGCTCCTCCTGCTGGGTGTCAGACACAGGCTGCTCCTCCTGCTGGGTGTCTTCATCAAGAATTGGGGCTACTTCTTCACATATCTTATGATCAGGCTCGGAGCTGGAAGGCGTTACATGATAAAAATGTTAAAACACCCTTTCTTTTCACCTCAGACTATGTAACTCAGACCAAGATGTATTTTTCTTGTGTGTGTCTTTAAAGAGAAGAATAAACTGAGAATTTCACCTAGTTGCCTGGCCTCTGCTACAGCATCCCAAAGTTGCAAAAATTGGATTTTTGACTTACTGTAAAATCTATTTCTTTGATGTTCATTGACGGACACAGCTCGATCTTTTAACCACTGGGTTATACTGCCCCCTACAGGAGTAGGACACTAGGTGGAAAAAAAGTCTGGCTATGCCTATGGGCAGTCCCAGGGGGTATTACTCCCTCCCCCTGCTATAGGTACATTCGATCCTATCCACTAAAAACAGACTGATGGGGGATCTGATTTCCAGCCGTCTGGCGGATGTCAGTCGTGTGTAAACAGACAGGCAGAGATCAGCAGAGAGATTCCCTGCTGAGCAAGCAGACTCCAACGGAGCCCGTTCTTTGTGTAAGGCCCTTTATATTTTTGGGTTTAAATGACACTATGATGATCATCCTTTCTAAAAGTACAGATTTCTATGCCAGAGAGAGATTTTAAAATGTATTAAAGACTCAAGTGTTAACACGATCATACAAAAAAATGTATTTAGAAAAAAAAAAAAATATTACCTTGGCTTCTCCTCCAAGTAGGTCATATATTCATTCTAGACAGGAATAAAAAAATAAAATATAAGTTTATAATGCACAAATCAGGACCACTATGGAATCTTGACCTGTGGTTGCTTGGCTAGTCAGATCTCATGCATCTTGCTGGTCTTACCTCAGCTAGCTTGGTCTTGGCACAAACCAGAGTGCATTTTAGTACAGACTCCCCAATACGGCTTGGAAACCGGGACAGGACAGCATGCATACTCTTGGCAGCATTAGAACTGATCATGTGAAGGATTGCCTGTATAGTCAATGACATGAATATGTGATGAGCAAACAGGTTCATTGTTATGTCTGTGACCAAAAAGAGCGAGGCTACCAAGGTAAAAGGACACCTGTGCACATAAAATATTTTGTCTGTCATTGTTTAACTTTTACAAAAAAAAAAACACTGTCTGCCTAGATTTATTTCTTACTTCCCTATATGTAGGTTTGTTCCTGGTCACTAACAAAGTACTGAGACCAGAAATGTTCAAGCAGCTAGTAACTACTTAAATATAGGGAACTTTAAAGCCCCGTACACACGTACCGATTGTCGGCCGAACGATCTTCCGTCTTTTATCCGGTGCGGTTTTGTTGGTTGAAAAGTGCTCAAGACTGCACACGAATTTTGTCGGCCAACAACAACCAACTTCAGAAGTGATGTCATGTTCTGGTCTACTTTCCGTGTGTTTTTTCTTCACTGAGCATGCCCAGTCTTGATCATCACATTTTTGTCGGCCAAAATCTGTACTGACTAAAGAACAATCGGCCGTTCTTTGTTCGCCAACAAAAATTTTAAAGCCTGCACACCAGATTTTGTTCGGCCAAAAAGTCGCAGTCGGTTGTCGGAAGCATCATACTAACAAGCCGACAATCGGCCAATCGGACGTTGGCCGAATATTTACGGCCGACAATCGGTACGTGTGTACGGGCCTTCACCCCCTTCCTGCACAGACCAATTTTCAGCTTTTAGTGCAACACTGTACCTTAACAATATTTATCATTTTTTTCACACAAATAAAGCTTTCTTTTGGTGGTATTTAAACACCCCTTGGTTTTTTATTTTTTTGTGATACAAGTGAAAAAAAAAAAAAATGAAATTAGAAAAAAAAAAAAAAAAAAAAAAACTTTTTCAATCACAATTTTGTGAGTAATTTTTGTTCATAAGTTTATGCCAAAAAAAGTTTTACTAGTACATATCTTTGACCCAAACTGTTTAGTCTGTGTGAAAGTTAAAGTCTACAAGCTATAGTGCCAATCAATGCAAATTGACCACACCTGATGTACTGACGTCCCATCTCCTTTATTGAGGCCCCGACATGTCAGAACAGTACAAATACCCCCCAAATAACCCTTTTTTTTTGGGGGAAAGTAGACCATCCAAGGCATTGAATGGTATTTTTTTTAAGTTGTAATTTTTTTTTCTACATTTCTTGGAAATTAGATTTAAAAAAAAAAAAAAATTTAAGTTATTTCTCACACATGGCATATGCATACTATCAATTACACCCCAAAATACATTCTTCTACTCCCGAGTATGGCAATACCACATGTGTGAGACTTTTCCTCAGCCTGGCCACATACAGAGGTGCAACAGCCAAGAAGCACCTTCAGGCCATCTAGGAGCAAAAATTACGCATCTAATTTCCTGACTACCTATCATACCTTTGAATGCCCTGGAGCACCAGGAAAATGGAAACACCAACAAAACGACCCCATTTTGGAAAGCAAAACACCCCAATGTATAATTTATGAAGCATGGGCTGCAGACAGGTACTCTATTACAGGGGTAATCTGGGGACAGCACTTTAAACTGTAAACGGTAACTCATTGTTCCCACAATCCCCTCCTCACACACTGATCCAGTGACTTGATCCAGTGACTGATCCAGTAACAAGTTACATCGGTTTATTGACATTTTGGACACAGCCAGTCACGTGGTAAAGAGCCAATTTTAGTGACTATTTTCCCTGATAAGGGATAAGTTGTGTCCGATGGACATGGCTCATCACCGATCGCCACGCACAAAGATATCACATGTGACCGTCAGATTGAACACAGCTGGCCATGCGGTAAAGAGCCATTTTCATTGGCTCTTCACCCTGAACGGGGCTGGGAGCCTCATTCCTGATCGATGCGCACGAGCAGCGAGACCAAGAGAAGGCCCGTACAGAGGGAGGAGAGATTCCTGCCAGTGTCATTCTGCAATACCCAGGGCAGGAACTGGTCAAAGTGTTATTTTTTTTAATAAGCATGTTGTATTTACCTGCTTTGTGCAGTAGTTTTGCACAGAGCAGCCCAAATCCTCTTCATGGGTCCCATGCCGGTGCTCCTGGCCCCTCCCTTCCTACCCCCAACAGCAGTTTGCTATGGGGGCACCAGAGCCAAGCCACTGCTTTGTGTGTCTATTCATCAGACATGCAACTCCTTCTCATTGGCTCACTGAATGACAGCAGCTGGAACCAATGGCACCCGCTGCTATGTTTCCGCCAATCAGAAGGGAGAGTCCCAGACAGCAAAGGCACTCGTCATCTGAGGCTAGATTGAGATGAGGCTTTCTTGCAATGCAAGCAAGATCACGGCGGGTGGGAAGAACTGGAAGGGAGCTGCACATATCTTTCTGAAAAGGTCACACCACACTTTAGTATTTCTGGCCAGAACCCTAAGCTATGATGCAAGCAGGTTGCAGGCTCTTGGATGTAGTTCTGCAAATACCCAAAATGCCTTAATTGGTGGAAGTCAGCCTGCACCGATTGAACGAACTGAAATCCAATGAAAGGGGTAGGCCAAGGTCAATCGAGCTGGGGAGGAAAAGACTATTCATTGCTGAACATCCTCCAAGAAATGAGATGGGCTTTGTCTGACTTGCTAAAGCTTCTAATGCACTGTGAGAAGTTTGCACCAAGTGAAATCAGAGCAAGCCATTTCAATCCAGGAGAGGAGCCGGTACAACGGCAAGACAAAGGATGACTGGCATTCAGTTTTAACGAAAAAAAAAAAAACAATGGCAAGCTCTATATTTCTCCTGTGTTGGCTCTTGCAATCCTGTAAATTGTTCTCAGTATTACACTACACACGTATGCCTGCAAATACTACAACTTTTTCGAACATGAGTATTTAATTCTACCCACATCATTCCTATTAGCGCTTATTTTGCACAAGTTGGCAATTTAAAATACATGTATACAGTATACACACTATATATATATATATATATATATACACACATATACACACACTAATATATATATATGCACACACACACACACACACACACACACATATATATATATATATATATATATATATATATATATATATATATATATATACACATACATACACACAGTACAGACCAAAAGTTTGGACACAACTTCTCATTCAAAGAGATTTCTTTATTTTCATGACTATGAAAATTGTAGAGTCACACTTCAAGAGGAAGTCACCTAAAATGGTTTTCACTTCACATGTGAGCCCTGTCAGGTTTAATAAGTGTGATTTCTTGCCTTATAAATGGGGTTGGGACCATCAGTGTTGTGCAGAAGTCAGGTGGATACACAGCTGATAGTCCTACTGAATAGACTGTTAGAATTTGTATTATGGCAAGAAAAAAGCAGCTAAGTACAGGAAAACGAGTGGCCATCATTACTTTAAGAAATGAAGGTCAGTCAGTCCGAAAAATTGGGAAAACTTTGAAAGTGTCCCCAAGTGCAGTCACAAAAACCATCAAGCGCTACAAAAAAACTGGCTCACATGCGGACCGCCCCAGGAAAGGAAGACCAAGAGTCACCTCTGCTGCGGAGGATAAGATCATCAGAGTCACCAGCCTCAGAAATCGCAGGTTAACAGCAGCTCAGATTAGAGACCGGAAACCCACGTCACTTCCGGTCCGCAGCTCGCCGATGCTTGGAACGCTGTAGTTTTTCCCCGGCGCAGACTGCCAGTATCTGAGAAGATCTGCTGCATCAATTTCAAGCGTGAGTCGATACTATTGCCTTGTATACTTGCTCTCTACTTGTCACACTAAGGATCTTTTATTTTTCCCTTTACACCCAGATGGGATCTTTCTGGTCCTGTGGGACCACCAACAGGCAGGTTTGAGAATTACTTAGTTCCTGTTATCTGGCTTATACACTTCTGTGTGTCCCAGGGTAAGTGTGACCCCTAGTGTCCAGACCGACACATTACATGAGCATTTAACAAAAGGATATACAAATGGCATTTTTATAGTATTTATGACTAATTCACAACTACCTCATTCAGCATTTTATAGTGGCAATTGTAACCACTAACTTTGTATACATACCCAGTTTTTTTACTTCACTTTAAACACCATATATTTAATAACTTTTTTCTATTTTTTATTTATTTATTTATTGGATTTATTATCTATTCATTTACAAGATTAATTATAATTGTCACATTTTGCACTATTTTGTATGCACTAAGCACTTTTTCCTCTTTTACTCACATCGTTGCACATGTGGTAGGTAGCGCCGATTTCCAACCCTTCACCCCCACATTACATTCCTGCCCCTAAGCTTCTTAGAGGTCGGTTGGTGGCTGCAACCTTTTATATTTTCACTGCCTGGCTGTTCTTATTCATAGCGCTGGTTCTACACCCCCCATTTACACAGCTGATAGTCCTACTGAATAGACTGTTAGAATTTGTATTATGGCAAGAAAAAAGCAGCTAAGTACAGGAAAACGAGTGGCCATCATTACTTTAAGAAATGAAGGTCAGTCAGTCCGAAAAATTGGGAAAACTTTGAAAGTGTCCCCAAGTGCAGTCACAAAAACCATCAAGCGCTACAAAGAAACTGGCTCACATGCGGACCGCCCCAGGAAAGGAAGATCAAGAGTCACCTCTGCTGCGGAGGATAAGATCATCAGAGTCACCAGCCTCAGAAATCGCAGGTTAACAGCAGCTCAGATTAGAGACCAGGTCAATGGCACACAGAGTTCTAGCAGCAGACACCTCCTCTCTAGAACAACTGTTAAGAGGAGACTGTGTGAATCAGGCCTTCATGGTAGAATATCTGCTAGGAAACCACTGCTAAAGAAAGGCAACAAGCAGAAGAGACTTGTTTGGGCTAAAGAACACAAGGAATGGACATTACACCAGTGGAAATCTGTGCTTTGGTCTGAGGAGTCCAAATTTGAGATCTTTGGCTCCAACCACCGTGTCTTTGTGCAATGTAGAAAAGGTGAACGGATGAACTCTACATGCCTGGTTCCCACCGTGAAGCATGGAGGAGGAGGTGTGATGGTGTGGGGGTGCTTTGCTGGTGACACTGTTGGGGATTTATTCATAATTGAAGGCATACTGAACCAGCATGGCTACCACAGCATCTTGCAGCGGCATGCTATTCCTTCCGGTTTGCGTTTAGCTGGGCCATCATTTATTTTTCAACAGGACAATGATCCCAAACACACCTCCAGGCTGTGAAAGGGCTATTTGACCAAGAAGGAGAGTGATGGGGAGCTGCGCCAGATGACCTGGCCTCCACAGTCACCGGACCTGAACCCAATCCAGATGGTTTGGGTTGAGCTGGACCGCAGAGTGAAGCCAACAAGTGCTAAGCATCTCTGAGAACTCCAAGACTGTTGGAAGACCATTTCAGGTGACTACCTCTTGAAGTGTGACTCTACAATTTTCATAGTCATGAAAATAAAGAAAACTCTTTGAATGAGAAGGTGTGTCCAAACGTTTGGTCTGTACTGTATATACACACATTATATACATATAAATGACAGGAATTTGAGGTCTTGCTGAAAAAATCTGCTTATATAGAGATACAAATGATGCATTACAGCCAAAGGGGATATTTGAAGTAATACTCACTTTTCTCCTATTACTGATCATTATATAATGCTCCACTTTTCCAAACCGAAGCCCGATACGAGTTAGCTCAAACTCTTCTATTTCCCCTTCAGGCAGATTTGAGAGATGCACAAACCTTTCGTAGATTGTTGGTGTGATCTGAAGTAAATTACAGGATTACAAAAAGAACAGTGAAGCTTCACATTCAAACTACAGGTACAGTAGACAACCTCTTAAAAGTGCATTTCCACCTTTGCAGCTAAACTGGGACAACCCGGACTTTATACTTGTTTAATGTGTTCCAATTACCATAGCATAACTTTAAAAATTGCAGCTTTTTATTTGCAAAAAAAAAAAAAAAACCCAAACTACTTAGGTTGCCCATACATAGTTCAGCTTTCTTTATTCAGCCAACCAGCTGAATGAAAAAACTGAACGATTCTACCATCTACAGATTTGAGGTGGATAGGAATCCTCCCCACTCTGTCGTATTCTGAACAGCAAGACTCTTGTCAGAATACACTGATCAGCACTGCAGCTGATTGGGTGCATGCACTGATTGAGCAAAAATTTACCAATAATCCCCTTTCATGAGAAGTCGATTGATAGATCGGCTACTCATTAACAGGAATGGCAGCACATGGGTTAAAATTCAGCCGGTTCTTGAATTTCGATCCATGTATGGTCGTTCACGTTAAAGCGGTTGTAAACCCAAAATCGCGAACAAAAAAAAAAAAAAATAAAACTGCAAGACAAAGGCATAATGAGCAGGTATGCATCGCATACTAGAACGAAGGCCCGGCACGGACCCCCGGACATTGCTGCGGGCGCTGCCATGATCCCTCGCTGTCTCTTCCGGGTTCGGCGGCTCCGGCGCTGTGATTGGCCGGAGCCGCGATGACGCACGGGAGGGATTTTGCGGCAAGCTCCCGGCAAGCAAAACTGAAGGTCCCCCCGGACCTTCAGAGCGCATGCGCCGCTCGCGTGAGCGGCTGCATGCACTGCAAATATCTCCTAAACCGTGCCGGTTTAGGAGATATTAATTGTACCTACAGGTAAGTCTTATTATAGGCTTACCTGTAGGTAAAAGTGTAAAAAAGAGTGATACTACCGCTTTAAGAAGCAGCCAATTAACATCTCATGAACCGGCTATAAAATATTGAGGGGACTGGAGAATTAGGTTAGTTACATTTAACCCTTTGTCTGCACTGTGCTGCCAAATCTCATCAGTGAACTAGGTTTCTGTCCTAACAGTGTTAAAACATCTCAAGACCTATGGGGTACATTATATATTAATGCATGTTAAACAAAAATAAAGGCCTAAATCTGGCCCCCAATTGCTATTCTACATTGCAATTCTGAGCAACTTCAAGTTTTACATATAGACCTGCTCCAAAGAAAACTAGAAAGGCAAGAAAGAAATCTTAGAAAAGGTAAGGTTTTTTGTAAAAGTGAAAATATAAAAACACTTTTGGGAAAAAAAAAAAAAAGGATTTTTGACTTACCGTAAAATCCATTTCTCTGATGTTCATTGAGGGACACAGCTCCTGATATTCTTGACTATTGGGTTATACTGCCCCCTACAGGAGTAGGACACTAGGAGGGAAAAAAAAAGTCTGGCTACTCCTATGGGCAGTCCCAGGGGGTATACTCCCTCTCTCTGCTATAGGTACTCCGTTTTGTTACAAACCGTGTCAGAAGAATTACAACTCCACAGAGGGGTGGGTGCTGTGTCCATCAATGAACATCAGAGAAATGGATTTTACAGTAAGTCAAAAATCCCATTTTCTCTTTCATTCATTGACTGACACAGCTCCTGATCATCTTAACCTTTGGGAAGTAGTCCCAAAGAAGTGTTAAACATGAGGGGTGGGAATAGCAAAAAATAAATTCCCAAAGGCTAACTATAGCCAACCAGGTAAACAGGAGCTAAACCAAATCTGGAGCTCACCTGAAAAAATACACCCTCAAAAGAGGACCAGGTCCTCAAAACGGCAGCCTGCAAAACCTTGCAGCCAAAAGGAAGCATCTGCAGATGCCAACGCATCCACTTTATAGAACTTTGAGAGAGTGTGCACCGACGACCTGGTGGCCGCCTTGCAAACCTATCACTGACGCCCGATGACGGAAGACCGATGAGGCACTGAGCACCCGAGTAGAGTACGCCTTGACAGGGAAAGGAGGAACCTGAGCCTTGATGGAATAGGCCTGAATCATAGTCTGTCTGATCAATCTAGAAATGGTCGCTGAGGAAGCAAACAACCCTTTCCAAGGCCCACCTGAAAGCACAAATGGTGAGTTTGACTTCCTAAAAGACTCCATAGCTGCCAGGTACACCCCAATTGCCTGGACGACATCCAAGGCATGCAAAACAATTTCCTACGGATGTTTTGGCCTGGGGCACAGGGAAGGCAACACAACGTCTTCATTCAAATGAAAATCAGAGTCAACCTTTGGAAGAAACGACAGCCAAGGATGAAGAACCACCTGATCTCTTGTGAACCACCAAGGTGAAGGACAGGATAACGCCGCCAATTTCGACAACCTGCGCAGAGATGATCACCACCAGAAGGCCACCTTCCGGGACAGCATAAGCCGGGGAATCTCCCGAAGATTCTCAAAAGGAGGCTTCTAAAGGACTGAGCACCAAATTGAGGTCCCAAGGCAGCAACCGAAAGCGCGCTGGAGAGGCCACGTGCCTAACTTCCTGAAAAAAGTATGCACCAGGGAGCGTGTGGCCAAGGGCCGTTGAAAGAAGATGGCTAAGGCCGACACCTGACCCTTGATAGTACTCAAAGCCAGTTTCTGCAAGTATGCACCAGGGAGCGTGTGGCCAAGGGCCGTTGAAAGAAGATGGCTAAGGCCGACCCCTGACCCTTGATAGTACTCAAAGCCAGTTTCTGCTCGACACCCCCCCCCCCCCCCCCGTTGAAGGTCAAGATCTGAGCCACCGAGAAAGAAATTTGGCGGCGGCCATGTACCATAGAGCTGTAAGAGGACCAGATGGTCCCTGGCCATCTCTATGACCCTCAGAGGCTGGGTGCAACGCAACATGTCGTCACTTCCGGCGCTGGCAGATGTAAAAATACTGCCTTTTTCTGCTGGGAAGCTTGAGTTTTTTTTTTTTTTCTTCCCTTGATCTCAGGCTTTCCAGCCTAGAGAAGAGATCTACAGACTTCTAGATCCCAGATCTCTTCATAAAGAGGACCTGGCATGCCCTACTCCTATTACAAGGGAATTTTTACATTTTATACCTATTACAAGTAATCAAAAAAAAAATTTAAAAAAAGGGAAAAGTGTAAGGGTCCTTTCACACAGGCGCACCGCCCAACGGAGTCCGTTCTGCTCAGCAGGGGATCGATCCGCCGATCCCCGCTGAGCAGGCGGATGACAGCTCCGTCTCTGCTCTGTGTGCAAAGACTGAGCTATCAGATCCCCACTGTCCTCTATGGGGAGATCGGATGAGAACGGACCGCCTGTCCGTTCTCATCTGATCCAGTCCTCCAGACAGATGGAAAGTAGGGTTTCCATGCGTCCAGATTTCACGGACAGGATTGGATAGCAGCGGGAGTCAGTCTCCGCTGACACCCGCTGCCCCATAGGGATGCATGGAGCATCTGATCAGGTCCGCCTGAAAAACGTCAGGCAGATCAGATCACCCGCGTGAAAGGGGCCTACAAATAAAAAAACTTTAAATTAAAAAAATGCTAAGCGCCCCTGTCCAGAAATTGCTCCTGCATATGTAAACGATGTTCAAACCACACGAGGTATCGCCTCAAAAAAATTTAGAAAGTAGCCGGAGGTTTTAAGTACCGAAGTATTGCGTGTATATATATATATATATATATATATATATATATATATATATATATATATATATATATATATATATATATATACACACACATACACACATACACACATACACATACATATACACATATATACACATACACACACAATTAGGTTTGAGTAATTTTCTAGCAAAAAAGATGATTTTTACATGAAGGAGAGGAATGTAGGAATTGGCCCAGTATAGAAGTATTTATTTATTTAAGTATGCTACTTGAATTGAACACAACATAGTAGGGTGGGGGTGCAAATCTGACTGCAAAGGTGGAAAATAGTAAGAAATATATGTATAGTAATGGGTTACCTTGAATGAAGCTTGTTCAATGATATCAGCAAAAATTCGATTCTGTTGAGAAAAAAGAAAACACAAGTTTAAGTTATAGTATGGGGTGAGAATTCACATATACATAATGAGGATTCACTATGGAATAAAAAATTGGACTTTTGACTTACCGTCAAATCCATTTCTTTGTTGCTCGCTGACGGACACAGCTCCTCATCTTCTTAACCATTGGGTTTTACTGCCCCCTACAAGAGTAGGACACTAGGCAGAAAAAAAGTCTGGCTGCGCCTATGAGCAGTCCCAGGGAGTAGAATCCCTCTCTCTGCTATATGTTTTGTTACAAGCAGTACCAGAAAAATTACAACTCCACAGGGGTGGGTGCTGTGTCCGTCAATGAACATCAGAAAAATAGATTTTACTGAAAGTCAAAAATCCCATTTCTCTGATGTTCATTGACGAACACAGCACCCACCCCTGTGGAGTTGTAATTCTTCTGACGCTGATTGTAACAAAACCTATAGCAGAGAGGGAGTATACCCCCTGGGACTACCCATGGACGCAGCCTGTCATTTTTTTCTGCCTAGTGTCCTACTCCTGTAAGGGGCAGTAGAACCCAATGGTTAAGATCAGGAGCTGTGTGTCAATGAAGAGAAATGTCCCACCCTGCAGCCCACACATGACCAAGGGGGATGATAGAGATATCACTGACCTGATATGGCCACATGGGTTCAAATCTTAGCGCATACCTAGTTCAGACATAAGGAAGCAAAAGCCCTGCCAACATGGCTGCCTTCACACATTGTAGAACAAAGCATAGTACAGTGCCTTGAAAAAATATTCACACCCCTTGAAATTTTTTAAATGTTGTCATGTTATAACCAAACACAAATTTATTGGGATTTGAGGTGGAAGGAAAATGATAAATGGTTTTCAACATTTTTTACAAATAAATATGTGAAAGTGTGGTGTGCATTTGTATTCAGCCCCCCCGAGTCATTACTTTGTAGAATCACCTTTCACTGCAATTACAGCTGCAAGTCTTTTTGGGGATGTCTCTACCAGCTTTGCACATCTAGAGAGTGACATTTTTGCCCTTTCTCCTTTGCAAAATAGCCCAAAGCTCTGTCAGATTGGATGGAGAGCGTCTGAACAGCAATTTTCTAGTCTTGTCACAGAGTCTCAATTAGATTTAGGTCTGGATCTTGACTGGACCATTCTAGCACATGAATATGCTTTGAGCTTAACCATTCCATTGTATCTCTGGCTGTATGTTTTGGGTCGTTGTCCTGCTGGAAGGTGAATCTCCGCCCCAGTCACAAGTCTTTTGCAGACTAAGGTTTTCTTCTATGATTGCCCTGTATTTTGCTCCCTCCATCAACTTTCCAGCTTCCCTATCCCTGCTTAATAAAAGTATCCCCACAACATGATGTTGCCACCACGTTTCATGGTGGGGGATGGTGTGATCAGGGTGATGTGCAGTGTTTGTTTTCTGCCACACACAGCGTTTTGCTTTTAGGCCAAAAAGTTAAATTGTGGTCTCTTCTGACCAGAGCCCCTTCTTCTAAGTTTGCTGCGTTACCCCCCATGGCTTCTAGCAAACTGCAAACAGGACTTCTTATGGCTTTCTTTCAACAATGGTTTTCTTCTTGCCACTCTTCCATAAAGGACAGATTTGTGGAGCGCACGACTAATAGTTGTCCTGTGGACAGATTCTCTCACCCAAGCTGTGGATCTCTGCAGTTCCTCCAGAGTTACCATGGGCCTTTTGGCTGCTTCTCTGATGAATGCTCTCCTTGCCCGGCCTGTCAGTTTAGGTGGACGGCCATGTCTTGGTAGGTTTGCAGTTGTGCCATACTCTTCCATTTTCAGATGATGGATTGAACAGTGCTGAGAAGCTCAAAGCTTGGGATATTTTTTTTTTTTTTTTTTATAACCTAACCCTGCTTTAACCTTCTCCACAACTTTATGCTTGACCTGACTTATGTGTTCCTTGGCCTCCATGATGCTGTTTGTTCACTAAGGTTCTCTAATAAACCTCTGAGGGCGTCACAGAACAGCTGTATTTATCCTGAGATTAAGTTACACACAGGTGGACTCCATTTAGTAATTAGGTGACTTCTGAAGGCAATAGTTCCACTAGATTTTAGTTAGGGGTATTAAGAGTAAAGGGGGGGTGAATACAAATGCATGTCACACTTTTCACATATTTGTAAAAAAGTTTTGAAAACCATTTATCATTTTCTTTCCACTTCACAATTATGTGCCACTTTGTGTTGGTCCATCACATAAAATCCCAATACAATAAATTTACGTTTGTGGTTAACATGACAAAAATGTGGAAAATTTAAAGGGGGTATGAATACTTTTTCAAGGCACTGTGTCAGTAACGGGGGAAAAGTTCAGTGGCAGGGAGACTACTACAAGCATTGCTGGTGACTAGTCCTTAATCCTCTGCCCATCCTTTTGTTTATTTGTGGAGGGAGTTAGCCTAATTGAATTCCTCAAAGAACAAAATCAACTTAATTCTCAAGTTAGAACAAACCATACAAGTAGCGTTTAATCCATTCATTGGAAGTGCTTTCTCACCTCATCCTTTAAATTCTTGTATGCCGAAGCCATGGCAATGTTCAGTGTATTTCCAGAAAGGCAAGTTGGGAAAACATTGTAAAACTTCAGCATGGAGTCTAAAGAGTTTCTACTGGGCAACTCCAAATAAGCCTGCAAAACAAAAGAACAACGGACAATTAAACACACAGTCGGGCCCAGTTATTGGAACAAAATTGTTACACAGTGACCAAACTGTTCTTCATTCAGCATGAAAATTAAGAATCTTTATGGAATCTACTTTTATAAACAATTTTCTTGGCTTTTTATAAATGCAACTGGATAAAGGATCAACAGAAGCAAAAGGGAATCTTAATCTCCAAGGAGATTATAGAGCAGCCTCAATTTCTGTTGACTATTCCTGTAAACAGAAATGTCAGATGGAAAGTCCTCAAGTCACCTGTGAGCACAGTGCTGATTAACTGCTTGCTGTCCACATTACTCTTGGGTAGGGGGCAGAGGCGTCCACCTGTGATTCTTTACAGCACAAGCCGATCAGCAGGTTCCAGCCAATGGCTGACCACTAGGACCCGCTGATAGACTCCGTGATGGTAAACACCACTGAGCTCTGCATAGTGACAGGCAACCTTGTTTTTACATTCCTTACTAAGCAGAGAAAAAACAAGATCCCTTATTAAAATCAGCACAGTACACACATTAACCCTTTGATTGACCCAAATGTTAACCCCTTCCCAGCCAGTGTCAGTAGTAGTGTCTTCAGGTCCTTGGCACCAACATGTTAACTATAGGAAGCCAGCTGTGACTTCCTGCAGCCTCCAAAGACCTAAATTGCATCCCAGGAGGTTGAAGACGCTGAGGGAGGCTGGAACTTTTGTTTGCATTGCCTAAGTGATCTGAGCAGAAGAGGGAGCTGGTACCGGTCACAACTAGGTACCTGCTCCCTAAAAAAACACAACTAGCAGATACAATTGGGGAGGGGCCAATGACAATCAGTGGAACTTCTTGTAGTAAGTTCTGCTTCAACCAGGTTGCAACCTTCACACTGAATAGGCTGGCAGGGAAACCTATGACAAGCAGACCTTCACTGCCTTAAAGGAGTTGTAAAGTCTCATTCTGTGCATTAAGGTGAAAAACCTTTGGTGCTGCAGCTGTCCCCCCAGACCCCCCACCCCCTTATTCTTACCTGAACCTGATTGTTCCAGCGACAAGCATGAGCACAGCGTCTCCAGCCGCTGTCTCGGGTCCTCATTGAATAGATTGATAACAGCAGGAGCCATTGGCTGCTGTCAATCAAATCCAGTGACATGGGAGCAGGGGCCGCATCCCGCTGTCTGTGTCAATGGAATGCAGCTCTTTGTGGGGGCACCAGATAAAGAGGAGGGGCTAGGAGCGCCGCCGGGGAACCCCAGAAGAGGAGGATAAGGGCTGCCCTGTGAAAAAAAAAACCCTTGCACAAAGCAGGTACGTATACCTTTTCTTACCTTTACAATCACTAATGCCCCATACACACGTGCAGATTATCTGCAGACTTTTGTCTGCAGACTTACCAAAACCATATAATATGAGGTCAAACCTAAACACTTTCAATTTGTATGCAATCCGGCAGGCCCTTGCACTACATAGAAAAGGTAAGTCTGCAGACAAAAGTCTGCAGATAATCTGCACGTGTGTATGGGGCATAAGTCTTAAAAAATTACTGGTGTCAGTCATCTGCTGGCCATACACTTCAAAATTCACCTACATCTAGCAATCTGATAGAAAGTGATCTCGCAGAGCTTTCAGGTTTTTTCAACTCGTGTCCACAGGTTAAAGAATTTAAGTCTTTCCATTTTAATGCAAACCTAATCAAGTCTGAGGCTGTATATTCGGTTTTCCAAGTGTCTGGCCATATTAGGACATTGTTCATCAATTCACACTTCATTGTTAAACTCACCTTTCGATAATTGGGGATGACAAGGATGTCATTTACACCACCAAACGGCTTGGCCAGGTTGGATATTTCCTCCACAGTGTATTGTTTCTCAGGTAAATTCGACACAACAACAACACATTTCTCCGCTTCCTACAAAGCAGAAGTATTTACATGAACATACATAACAACCATAGTATTCCTCTATGCAGTGATCACACACAGGAAAAAAATGAAAACAGAACAGACCTTCAGTGGGGGATCAATGAGGCGGTGACATTTGATGAAGCCAGGGGGAACCTCTGAATGGAGAAAACAGCAACAGGTTACTCTATGCAAACAGTTTTTTTTTTTTTTTCCAGTTATTTGCAGAACTACTTTCTGGTGAAAATCTATACTGAGCATCCAGAACAGCACAAGATTCTCAGTACACCAAACACTTCAATAGCAGCACTGAATTTTACTGGACATATCACTTTTGTCTGATAAGTTTTACCAACTTACTGGACCAACCAAAGGTTTAAAGTAGAACTCTAGCCTCAACCCAACTAGTCTTAAAAATGTCACCACTCCCAACACCTATGTTGACTAACTTGTCACCCCTGCTTTGGTTTAGACATGTGATCCACTGCCCCATATAAGGCCGAAGACGCTGCAAGGAAGAGGAGGGGGCTGTGATGTGACAGTTCCCAGGAATTCCCAGCTGTTGTAGAGTGCGCGCTGCTCTTCCCTGCAGCCACAGAGGATCGTGTGACTGGACTGAAAATAGGTTGATATATAAATTATTTTTGCAAGGTTAGTCAGCATAGGTGGTTGGGAGGGGGGGGGGGGAAATGGGAGATTGGTAAAGGCAACAACGTTTAACCACTTAACCCCCGGAAGATTTTACCCCCTTCCTGACCAGGGCATATTTTGCAATTCGGCACTGCGTGACTTTAACGGACAATTGCGCGGTCGTGCGACGCTGTACCTAAACAAATTTGATGTTCTTTTTTTTCCCACAAAGAGAGCTTTCTTTTGGTATTTGATCACCTATGCGATTTTTTATCATGCGCTATAAACAAAAAAAGAGCGACAATTTTGCAAAAATAACAATATTTTTCAAATTTTTTTATATGAAATTCCCCAAAAAATTTTGTAAAAATCAAAATTTTTTAACATTTTAGGCCAATTTGTTTTATGCTTCCTGTTTGGTTTGTGCAAAAGTTATTGCGTTTACTAAGGGAAAGATTTTTGTTGTTTTTTAAACGAGTAATGGCGGCGATCTGCGATTTTTTTTGCGGGACTGCGACATTGCGGCAGACAGATTGGATCCTTGGGGTTACCAGTGACATTACTACAGTAATCAGTGCTATACATATGCACTGTTACTGTAAAAATGACACTGGCAGGGAAGGAGTTAACTTTATTTGAGAGGGAGGGGTTAAGTGTGTCCCCTAGGGGCTTGATTCTTAATGTGATTGGATGTGGCTACCGACATAGTAGAACCGTGTGATCTCCATTCTTACACAGGGGAGAATGACAGGCGGTTGTGTTTACATTAGCCGCCTGCCTTTCTCCCGCTCTAAACGGACGATCGTGAGTGCCCGGCGGACATCGGGTCCGCCGGGCACAAGCGTGGGGGGGGGGGTGTCTGAGCGAACGGGAGCACGCCTCCAGCGGCGCGCGCTCGCTCCCCAGAGCCTCACAGGCTAGCGACGTAGACCTACGTCGCTTTGCCTGTGAGGGGCTGACTGCCGACGTAAATCGTCGTTAGGCAGTCGGCAAGTGGTTAAGTTAGCTTAAGGCTGTCATTCTATATAAGCTTTTTTGCCTGTAGAAAACAATGTGCTGCAGAAGAAATACAAGCAAATTAACCTAGAAAACCAAAAAAGCAGGAAAAACTTTAACACCTACCAATATTATGCTTTTGCGGCTCTGGCTTTTTATCTTTCTTCTCTTTTTCCTCTTTGCGTGCTTTTTCCTCTTTTTGCTCCTTTGTAGGTGCAGCTGAAAAAAAAAAAAAAAAAAAGTCAAGAAATGGGAAGGCAACAGCAAAATACAGTTACATACACATTCTCTTCATCATCCATCTCTACCAAGCATCGGAAAACTTTGCAGACAGCATGTTATTTAGAGCCTCAGTTTCCATCGTATTCATGAATACTATATTAAATTGCCATTTTATATATTTTTAAGACAGGTCTCAGTAACAGCCTCTAGTGTTTCCGGGGAATACAAGAAATCCCCCTATTCCCTCTTAGAATCATTGATGGTTTTGGAAATAAGAGGCCTATATTTATAACATAACTGATACCAGTGCTTACACGCTGCTCCCACATTTGTTAAGCTATTCAACATAGTTCAACTGATGAAGGTTTATGATCTCTGCTCTGCACTCTCCAAATCTCCTGCAGCTTCTTGACCATTACACTAACAGTCTTCAGAAAACCAACCGGCTGACAGAGAAACAAAACTTGCCTTTACCAAAGCGACCGCCTCCACGCAAACAGGACAGAAAAAGGTACGTTAGGGGAAAGCTTAGTCGCAGGGAGACCATAAGCAATACTAGTCCCTTGTCCCCGGTTTGCTTTTTCTGGAAGGCAGCTTTCATAGTTCAGGTCCTGTGAGTATTCATTAACAAGTGTTCTTCTATCCATGCTTGTAACATTATACTTATTTTCAGTTGGGACTCTAAGTTTTTACATTAACAGACTTAATCAGGACTAGCGTTACATTCCTTAAGCACTTAAAGAGGAGTTCCACCCAAAAATGGAACTTCCGCTTTAAATACTGCTGACCCCCTGACATGCCACATTTGGCATCTAATTTTTTTTGATGGGGAGGAGCGGGTACTTAGATTTGACAAGTACCCGCTCCCACTTCTGCTCGGACCGACCTAGGCGGCTCCTCCTCCCTGCAATCCTCTGGGACACGTCACAGGTCCCAGAAGATTGCCCAGCCATTTACAACGAGCAGCCCGACTCGGGCATGCGCACCCGGCTGTGAAGCCGCAAGCGGTCACAGCCGGGTGCCCACACTAGAGATGCCTGCGCAGCCGAGAGCAGAGGCTTCGGGTGGCTGCATCGCTGGACTGTGGGACAGGTGAGTGTGTGTTTATTAAAAGTCAGCACCTACACTTTTTGTAGCTGCTGACTTAACACAAACATTTGTGGAACCCCGCTTTAAGGACCAGAAGATTTTGCCCCCTTAAAGACCAGACCATTTATTTATTTTTATTCGGTACTGCGTTATTTAAATGGACAACTGAGCGGTTGTGTAACGCTGTACCCAAATAAAATTGATGTCCTTTTTTCCCAAAAATTAGAGTTTTCTTTTGGTGGTGAAACAAACTAAGATAAAATTCCCAGTTCAATTTGCCAACCAGTCTGCTTACCAACCAAATTGGCCTGTCTAACAGTTTGCGTCAATACAGGGGTTTAGTTAGCACACATTTTGGTATTTGATCACCTTTGCAATTTTTATTTATTGCGCTATAAAAAAAAAAAAAAAAAAAAGAAGTGCAACAATTATGGAAAAAAAAAAATATATTTCACTTTTGGCTATATAAAACAATCCCAAATTTTTTTTTTTTATCCTTATAGGCCAATTTGTATCCTGCTACATATTTTTAGTAAAAAAAAAAAAATCACAAGCAGCGTATTTTGATTGGTTTGCGCAAAGGTTACCGCGTCTGCAAACTAGGGGAAAGATTTGTCTTTTTGTTTTTCTGGCAATGGCGGCGATCTGCGTATTTTAGCGGGACTGCGACATTGCGGCAGACAGATCGGACCCCTTACATTTGACACTTTTGGGGGGACCAGCAACATTACTACAGTAATCAGTGCTAAAAATATGCACGGTTACTGTAATAATGACGCTGGCAGGGAAGGGGTTAACTCAGGAACACAGACGCTCTGTTCATTCCAGAGAGAACAGCAGCAAACTGTCCTCTCTCCACAGGCAGCGATCGCGGCTGTCCCCCCTGCAATCGCGGTCGTCGGCCTCGTGGATCAGCTTCCCCGCTGCCTTACTTTCTGCTAGAAAACATTCAATATAAAAAAAAAAAAAAAATTGAAAAAACAAAAATTTCTTCACAAAATTGATGCCAACATGTATTCTGCTACATATTTTTTGGTAAAAAAAATTCCCAACAGACGTACAATTGGTTTGCTCAAAAGTGTGTGTACAAGCTATAGGATATATACTAGAATTTCTTTATTTTTTTTTCTAGTAATGGTAGAGATCAGCGGGTTAAAATGTGTGCCCAATTAGCATTTGTTTTAACTATGTGTGGTGCTTTTACTAAGGGAAATAACGGATCTTATTCCCTGATTTTCAGAGAAAGAAAACTATTCTGTCTACCGGATGATCAGTGGGTTCCCAGCGGTAATCCACTGGCCAGCACCCACTGTGTTTACCCCGAAGGGCTAGATCAGGTACCTAGTAGGTGATCCAGCGCAGAAGAGCCGCCTTGCCGCTATATATGCAAGTTAAACGGCAATCGGTTTAACAAGCAGCTGGAATTATAAAAAAAAAATCAAGCAAAGATCAACTTGAAATAACTTACCTTTCTGAGGTGGAGGTTTCTTAGGCTCTGCCACACTGTAAAATGTGAAAACAAAATGACAGACATAAGCATAATGCTGTAAGTGAATGTACATTTTGGGGGGGGGGGGGGGGGGGGTAGATTTAGGTTTAAACAGGTTTCTGCATCTTTAGAGTTCTTATGGATGACTAAGGACCATTTCCTAACTGTTCGACATAAAAAAATAAATAAACCACATGAGCAAATTTCTACTCACCTGGTAGCTTTCGTTTCTGTCTTAACTTGTTGCTAGAGGGGGAAAAAAAAAAAAAAAAGAGGGAAGATAGGATAAAAAAAAAAAAATCTTAATTTTACAATTACTTCAAAAGTAGTAGAATGCAACCACAGATTTGAGAAAAAAAACACACATGGGGTACAGTGAAAAATAAATAGTCTACAATACAGCAGTGTTTTTAAAAGCTAGGGATGTGTATAGACTACAGGGTCAGAGCTGGAACATCTGTCCTAATAACATATCTTGTAGGCATTTCATCATTGCTGTTAATGAATTGGCACTTGCAGCAGATTGCAAAAGGCATTGCATTTTAAACCTGGTGCGGGAAATACACAAAGTGCGCCTTTCCAGCACCCTATTCTGGTGTGAACTGACCCCGAGACATTTCTGTGCAGGCATGTTTGTAGTTTCGCAGGTACTCATGGAGAGGTCAGCAACCAAGAGTCTTCACAAATACGAACACTGCTGGGTTACCCAGCCATAGAAACATGCAATGACCAAGAGTGGGTAGGGTCCTATCATCATGAAAACAAAACAAAAACAAAATTCCCAGTTCAATTGGCTAACCAGTTTGCTTACCAACCAAATTAACCTGTCTAACAGTTTGCGTCAAAACAGGGGTTTAGTAGCACACATTTGCAAACGCATGTGTAAGCTAGATAGGGGGCAGGTGAGCCTGGAGGTGGCCCATCCCTCCTGAAAGGCTCACCTGCCCCCTATCTATCCATTAGCTTGCATGTGCTTCCACTGTGAAGACTCTCATAAATTCATTAGAGCTAGGACTGCAGGTAATACAGGGAGCCGTGGAGTGGCCCTGCAGCTTACACATGCGTTTGCAAATGTGTCCTACTAAACCCCTGTTTTGACGCAAACTGTTAGACAGGTTAATTTGGTTGGTAAGCAAACTGGTTAGCAAATTGAACTGGGAATTTTATTTTTGTTTCATGTGTGTTGCCCCTTCCATGTGTTCTTTGCTATGAAGGCCAGTTATGGGTGGAGGCAGAGGCCATTTTCTTTCTTTAGGGTCCTATCATCCTCCTCTTATTCTATAACTGACCTCACATGGAGTTTAAATGAACACCCTTTTTGCTGAGCTTGACCTGCTTTCAGTTCTAAAGCCCATGTATGCCATTCTCATTAGGAGCATGCCCTGACATTGTCAGGCACACATACAGCACGTGGGGGCCATACAAACTACTAAGTAATATTTTGAGTTGCTGCAATGAAATTTCAGCAAAATGGACTAACCTGCTGCATCATTTTTTCACTTTGATTTTTGGGGTGGGTTTTGGAATTCAGCCCTTTGTAGGGTGATAATTTTCATTTCCATCAAACATGGCATCCTATCCTTCCTAACACATTACTCAGTTAATATCAGTATAGATATCCAGCATGAGATTTTCTCCCATTGAGATCTGATGTGTTCTCAAAGAGTTTGATAGATATATATATATATCTATCTATCTCTATAATATCCCTATCTCCATTCAGGAATGTACAACAGGGTGGCATCGAGAACTTGAAAAAAAAAAAAAAAAAGTGGAACTCTGCTTTACACCAGTAGCCCTAGACAACCTCAATGAAATACGTAGGTTGAATGAAGAAAGTTCTTACTTTATGCAGCCCAGCCAGAGACAGGATCAGACGTTTTCCGTTTACCAGTACTGGCACTGTTTCGCTGAATTTAACAGCAGCTGCTGCCGCCTCCTTGAAGTTGGTTTCCAAGAAAGCCTAGACACAAAATTAAAAAAAAAAAAATTACTGTATTTGCCAGAAGTACTAAAACTTTATTATCGTTAAATCAGGACCAGAAGTATTGTTGCACCATTTTTCTGAAAACAAAATTTGGCAACTCAAAATCCACCAAGCATTACCAAATATATTGTATTGAACGGGATTAAGCTAAAATGTACTCAAATGCAAAATTTGCTTGCAAAAAAAAAAAAAAAAAAACAAACTTTAGATGTGAGTGGAATGCAGATGGCCATTACCTCATTTTTGGATCGAACAATGAGGATATCACAGACTTTTCCAAATGGCTGGACAATTTTCAGGATATCTTGATCTGTGTAGCCACTATCCGGTAGATTGGTAACATGAATGATCTTATCAGAGCCACTCTTGCTGGTAAACTGAAAAAATAACAATATGGTATGTCAGACAAACACTGGTACTGAATGGCAGGTATACATGTAATTCAGTTCTACATGAAGTCGAGGGCCGAGGCACACACTCTGGATTCTTTTCAGGGCAAGGACTAGTAATGTGATATCCCATCCACTCTAAACTCATTCTCCCTGCAAAGCAGTCTTCTATAAAAGGCTCCGTCCATAAGCTCTGCTCCAAAAGATTCATATTTTTCCCATACACTGCACTGATGTACAAGTCTGAAACCCAACAGAAGTTTTAATGCTTTTCAACTCTATTCAAAAGTTTAGATACATTATGATATCCACACAATAAGTATTTAGAGGCATAGTTCGGCTTTACCAAAAAACTGCCTATGAAGTTAAGGAGGCCCCTGTAGACTAAAGTTCAAAAAACATAGTTGCTATAAATGTAGGCCATTTACATACCTCCTTGAGCCTGACTGGAAAACTCCCAGATATGGCAGACAGCCTACTCTACCTTTTTGTTAGCTGTTCCTGTTCATCCCCAACATCACAGGAGCGAGCTCTCAAAATGCTGAGCTCAGAGCTACTGTGACAAAAGGCATGGGAGAGGGTTGGAATGAAAATGAATGTAAGAGCACTCCTGTGATGGTGAATGAGTCCCTTAGCAACATCCTATCAGGTAGGATGAAGGTCTGCCAACTCTTAAGAGTTTTCTAGTCAAGCTTCAGAGGAACGTAAATAGCCTATACCTATAGCAAGGGCATGATTCAACTTTGGACAAGACGACAGTTTTTTCTTATTTAAACTACAGACCTCCCTTCTCTGCATAGACCTTCTTGGTAAAGGTGAGCTATGCCTTTAACCACTTGCCGACCAGTCACTGGGACGGTACTGCGGAAAAGTGGCTCGATTACGTCGCTGGACTCCTCCCCTTGTGGGCAGCGCTCGCGCGCCGCCGGAGGCTCGCTTCCGCTGTTTTCAGTCACAGTGGGAGTCGGGCCAGGTCAAGTCAGTCACGGGTCCGATCTGTCCGCCGCAATCTCGCAGTCCCGCGCAAAAAAAAAAAAAAAAAAAATCGCAGATCGCCGCCATTACTCGTTAAAAAAAACAACACCACCAAAAATGACAAAATCTTTCCCTTAGTTAGTAAACGCAATAACTTTTGCACAAACCAATCTAAATACGCTTATTGTGACTTTTACCAAACATAGGTAGCAGAAAACAAATTGGCCAAAAATGTAAAAAAAAATTAAATTTTTTGGGGGGGGGGGGGGGGGATTTCATATAAAAAAAATTTGAAAAATATTTTTTCAAAATTTACGCTCTTTTTGTTTATAGCGCAAAAAGTTAAAATCGCACAGGTGATCAAATACCACCAAAAGAAAGCTCTGTTTGTGGGAAAAAAAGGACGTAAATTTCGTTTGGGTATGGCGTCGCACGACCGCGCAATTGTCAGTTAAAGTTGCACAGTGCCGAATCGCAAAAAGTGGCCTGGACGCAAGACCACAAAATCCTCAGGTGGTAAAGTGGTTAAAGTGTAACTGCACTGCTTCTGATCACCACAAACCAAAAATGCCATTTAATTAATTTGTATTTAAAGCAATCTTCCCCATCTATCCATGTCCCCATGCTTTTTTTTTGCTAAGAAATTTTGAACAACATCCCCTAGCATTTCTGGTCATGGCTATCTTGCATAAGGGCAGATGATTCATGTTTAATTTACTTCCTGGAATCCATCTGCCCTAAGCTTAGGCACAGGGTGAGATGAGAACCCTCCCTCCTATTCTAAAGACTCCTGGAATATACAATATCATTTGTCCAGGCATGGAAACCTGGAAGCAACTAGTAAGAAATTTAAGTTTAAGTAAATAGGATATACTTTCCTATCTATTTACTAGTGCTAGCAGCATAAGGATTAAAAATAGCCCATGTTAATTGAGAGTGTGAAGTTCCACTTTAGGCCGCTTTAACACTTGTGCGATCTAAAAGTCGCAAAATTTTGCCGTGATTTTGACTGGACTGCATTACCTATGTCTGTGGATCTCAAAATGCATCAAAGCCAGACCAAAGTAGTGCAGGGACTACTTTGAAGTTGTTACAACCTAAAGTCGCACAGATATGAATGGTACTCACTGGAAATCATGGGATAATACTTGTCATGCGACTTTGTAGTTCCAAATCACAGGACAAGTCGCTCAAGTGTGAAAGGGGCCTAAAGTTCAAATATATGCTACAAATAAACAATCTTGTAAAGTGCACACAAATAATATTTTTGAAAAATAGATTCACCACCTTTAACCAGGAAAATTTTCCTCAGAACTGCACGTGTCCTTTGCTCCACACCAAAAACGCGCTCCAACTTTGAAATCACCACCACCCTTCAGCAAGGCTCGCCCACTAAATGGGATGGACCTCACTTTACAAAAAAATCAGTGCATTTTTCACCATTCTCCCCATATCTCTAGGATTGGGTATTCATTATTTGTAACAAAAAAAAGTGCACAAAACTTCTGACTATAAAAATCACAATGAAAGCAAAGTGATAAAATAAATAAAACCACCAATAAATTGGAAAAATAGAAGGCAAATTAAATAGAAAATCGATCTAATAGAAATGAAAGTCCACTCCCAAAAGGGATTTTCAGAGATCCATTAGGGGGTAAAAAAACAAAAAACAAACAAACAATCTTGTGAAATTGAAAGTCCACTCCCAAAGTAATATTTCAGGGCTCCAGTGTAAAATCATGTGTGAAAAGGAAATGTCACAGTTCCACGTGTTGTGGACCCAACCACCTCGGACATAGCTGTATGAATTTCCTGGATTAACCAGGATCTCCAGATTAGATCACTAGCGCAGGATACACCAAATACAATCACACCAGGGTATGGTAAAAACCTCCACGCCTACCAGGTGCTCCGCTGGCTGTGCAAAAAAAGTGCAATTCTCCACACTAAGATTCAAAGGTAAATATAAAGGACCATACAGTAATAGTGCTAAAAACACAAATTTCATGCAAATATACTCACAAGCATTTCAGAGTAACAAACGCTTACAGGCCCCACACTATTGTACACCAGCGGGTGTGATGTCACACAACCTGCTAACCCCTCTCTACGCATTGTTTATGCAAGGGACAATCTTGTGTACCGCAGCGTGGTGCCTGTGAGCTTTTGTTACCCCGAGATGCTTGTGAGTATATTTGCAAAAAATAAATTGGCGTTTTTAGCAATATTACTCTTTCGTCCTTTGAATCTTACTGCAGAGAACTGGGCCTTCTGGACAGCCAACGGAGGACCTAGTAGGCGTGGAGGTTGTTACCATACTCTGGCGTGATTCGTATTTGGTGTATCCTGCGCTCGTGATCTTATATAATCTGGAGATCCTGGTTATCTGGTAAGGGAAATCATATCTATGCCCGAGGTGGTTGGGACCAAAACACGTGGAACTGTGGCATTTAATTTTCACACATTTTATAGATTGGCCTCCTAGTGGAGCCCTGAAATATTCTTTGGGGAGTAGACTCATTCTAATTATATTATTGTTTGATTTATATTGAATATGCCTTCATTTTTCCACTCTATTGGTGGATTGATGCCGATGATTTGTATCACTTTGTTTGCTTTCATTTTTTTTTTTTTTTTTTATGGTCAGAGCTTTTTGGCACTCATTTTGTTTTTTCCTGTATCCAGAACAGTGTGCAGCATTACTCACTAGCACCCAGCACATATTTATCTTGCGATTTAATAATGGTAGCACATATTTGAACTTTAGCGCAGGCTGTATAAGTGTATATATATTATATTTAATCACAGCGACAACATTACTATGGTCTAAAAAAAATGTTCATTTGCTGAATAGAGCGGATCTATTGTAGACACAACCGAGTTTTATTTCGTATTCTGTGGAAAGCAGAAACTAGGAGCAGATGCATGCATGTCAGGTTTCTAACCTAAATATATTGCAGGTTTGCTGCGATATGCCCCTTTAGCTTGTGGAAAAAGTTATGCTAAGTCGTTAAAATTAGTGGAAGAGGTCATACCTTATTCAGTGGGTTGTAAGGTTCTGAAGGAGCTTTCTGTGCATTAGAGGGCTTGTTCGGTTGTGGCTTCTTGTTGGCAACAGAGCTGGCTGTCTTTTTAGCTCCTGTGCTTATAACCGGTTTCTTGGCGAATGATGAGCTGGGCAATGGCTTCTTCGGAGCATTGCTAGAGAAAGGTTTCCGAGAGGCACTGCCACTACTACTGTTGGACTTAACAGAGCTGATACTACCAGGCTTTTTTGAAGAGCTGCTGTAGCTTGAAGAACTGTTTTTCTTCGTGTTGCCAGAATTGTTTGCTGAGGAACCACCTAATGGTTTCTTGCCTTTTACATTTGCGTTCGCTGACTTAGGTGACAATTTATTTCCATCACCAGAAGGCTTTACCTTCTCCACACTCTTTTCTTGCCTTCTCTCTGCTTCAAGAAAGCTCTTCACAGCAGCATCCACAGCTCTCTTATCTGAAAGATAAACATAGCATGAAGGGTTAGTATAGAAAACAGCCACATGCCTTCAAGAATCTGCAGTCCACCATAGAAAAGGCAGTCATTGCGTTACCAGGTGGAGTGTTGCTTCTGCCTCTTCTAGGTCTCCTTGGAGATGGTGAGCCCCGTAATGGCCTAGGGCTACGGGACCTCCTTGGGCTGTGTCTAGCACGGCGTGGGCTTCGACTCCTGGATCTCCTTGCAGATCTTGGGCTGCGGGAACGTGTCTTGTGAGCCCTTGATCTCGATCCAGACCGCCTAGCTCTACGAGGACTTCCGCTCTTAGATCGCGATCCCTTTGGTGCCTTCTCATTTTGCTTGCCTTCGTTCCTGCTGTAAAAAGCCACATGTTTAATCAGTGCCATGTCAATGTCCTACACTATTCTAGCTTAGTTGATGTTACACAATATAGTGTTCAATTCCTTGGTTGTCCCAGGGTCAGAACAGTGCACCACGTCTCAATCCCATGTCTGCAAACTAGGCAATCCAGATTATGTACCAGTAGACATCACAGAGTACCCTGTCGCCAGCTCAGAGCAAACACCTGGGAAAACCATTATACTGTATGCTTTCTACTAGCACAAGCGCCACATTGCAAGCAGTTCTTAGGATTCCCGAGACCTGAACACTGTCTTGGCTCCAGTGTCAACTGCCACTTTGCATCAAAGATAGCTGAATGTTTACAAGGAGGGGGGAGGGCAGAATATGGACCGTGCCTCTAAATGTTTACTTATTGGTATCTAAATTCAATAGATTTTAGAAAAGAAATGTATTAAAAGTTTCACTTACTTTAACGTGTGGACCTGGGGGTTCCAATCTGGGTACCTAAAAAATTAAAAATGTAAAAAATGGTAAATTCAAATACATTTAAAAAAAAAAAAAAAAAAATAAAGATATACTTAGCCACAACCTAAGCAAAAGAGCTCATCAGGAAGTACTCTTGCGGTGTACAGACCTGGGAGCCCCAAGAGTATTTTTCCACTAGACTTTCCCATACAATTTTTTTTTAGAGTTACAGCTCTCCAAATACATGTGCTTTAAGGCCTTTTTTGCAAACCGAATTAGCATAAGGTACCCCTATAGACTTTCATTAAAGGCCACATTCACTTTAAAAAAAAAAAAAAAGCCACAACATTTAGGAAAGCTGGAGATAATGCCAGTAAAACTGCCACAGTATTGTAATTTCTTCATTCACAGATTCCCGTTAATGAATGATGTGGCTCAGTCGCACCAAAAATTTTGTCAAATGTGACAGCAGGTGCAGGGAGAAGATCCCCCACTCGTCATGGGGAGAACAGCTTGGAGCATGTCACAAAGGTGAAGTTAATTTTTAAAGTGGTTATAAACATCAGACAAGAAATATAAACAAAGAATATTCCTCAATTATTAGCACCAAGTGTCATTTCTGTCTGCTGCTTCGTTTCTCTATCAGCATTAACCACTTCTGACAAGTTTTCCAGACACCAAGAAAAATAGTGATGGGGAAGGATCTCCAGCTGATTGACAGCCTCAGCTCTGCTCCTGTGTGGAGGAGGCTGTGTCCCAGAGCTCCTCGCTGAACTCTGCAGAGGTTAGCTTCCGCTCTCTGCCCCCTTATATTCTGAACTGTCAGACAAGCTTTAAAAATTCAGTCCTTTGAACGGATGCAGAGAAGACTGGGGATAAAACAGGCACAACCTAAGTAGGAGGAATGATTTAATCTATGTGTATTACCTGAGGCCACTCACTTCACTGGGTATATGAAAAGGTTTACAACCACTTTAAAGTAGCACACACATTCATACCAGATGTAAAGTGTGTGGACTGGAAGTATTCTAAAAGTATAACTAAAAAAAGGCCAAACCTTTTATTTTTTTTTTTAAGTTTTTCTTAAGAGGGATTAGAACCTGTCAGGTTTTTTTTTTTTTTTATTGCTCTTTGGTCCCGGTAAGGAGATCCATCTTCTCCATTTGTCCTGTTTACCATCATCATTGAAAGTGAAAAAAAAAATCCCCCAAATTTTGAGTCGCCCCAAAAAAAAAAAAGAAAAAAAAAAAAAAACAACGGACTTAACATAAAATCCATTTCTCTGATGTTCATTGATGGACACAGCTCCTGATTCTCACTAACCATTGGGTTATACTGCCCTAGGACCCTAGGGCAGGAAAATACTTGACTGTCTATGGGCAGTCCCAGGGGGTATACACCCACACTCAGCTATAGGCACTCAGTTTTGTTTAGGGATGCACCGAAATTTCGGCCACCAAAATTATCGGCCGAAAATGAGCCTATCCCATTTCGGCCGATAATGGGTTAACATTGCCGAAATTAATATGGTCGCCGTGAGGAAGGAGGAGGGCGCAGCGCAGGGCAGGTTTTAAAAGTCCCGCATCTGGCCGGCCGCCCGCCTCTCTTAGTATTAGTATTAATTATGCAGCATGAGGGGGTTAATGTATTGTCACTGCTGCATTAGTGACCGACCAGTGGCAGTTAATTAACCCCTTTGTGCTGCATTAGTGCAACCAGTATCAGTGCAACCAGTGTTAATTAACACTGATACTGGTTGCACTAATGCAGCACAAAGGGGTTCATTAACTGCCACTGGTCGGTCTCTATTGCAGCAGTGACAATACATTAACCCCCTCATGCTGCATAATACAAATACCATTGGTAATTAAATTAACCTCTTGCCAACCCGTCACAGTACATATACTGTGACAGGGTGGCAGCAACAGGTGTACGTCGCTGCCTGTTTTTGGCGTATGCCCCTGTTCCATCTTTTTTAAAATTTGGGGGAAAAAGTCATTTTTGGTTTCGGTTTTCGGCCAAGGGCATCCTGCATTTTCGGTTTCGGCCCAAAATTTTCATTTCGGTGCATCCCTAGTTTTGTTACAAGCAGCATCAGAAGAAATCCAACTTCACAGAGGGGTGGGTGCTGTGTCCTTCAATGAACATCAGAGAAATAGATTTTACGGTCAAAAATCCCATTTTCTCTTTCATTCATTGGACTGACCGCTCCTGATTCTTAACCACAGTCCCAAAGCAGTGTTAAATATGAGGGATGGGGAAAAAGCAGAAAAAAAAATAAATTCAAGGCCAACCATAGCCAACCAGGGAACATGGAGCTCAACCACAACTGGAGCTCACCTGAAAAAAAACACATCCTCAAAGAGGACCAGGTCCTCTAAAAGGCAGCCTGCAAAACCTTGCGGCCAAAAGAAGCATCCGCAGATGCCAACACATCCACTTCATAAAACTTTGTAAAAGTGTGCACAGATGACATCACTGACGCCCGATGAAGGAAAACCCAAGATGCACTAAGCGCCCGAGTAGAGTATGCCTTAACAGGCAAAGGAGGAACCCGATTCCTAATTGACTAGGCCTGAATCACTGTCCGATCCATCTGGAAGGGACTCATCAACCTGCCAGGCACTGCTCAACCCCCCGCAGCAAGGGAGAACCCCAAAAGACTCACACCGCGCAACGTACAACCAAGTACGATGGTAGATCTTCCTAGAGGTATAGATTAAGTCAACAGTGTAGGAATCACCGATTCAGACAAACTTCTAACCATCACCTGACTTTCAGAAAACAAGCCGTTAAAACCAGCAACTAAAGCAGGATGGAAGATTGGCCCTTGGGACAGTAGATCTAATGCGCCTGCGGCGTCAGCCAGAGGATCCCGAGACCATGCCACAAACCTCTGTACAGCAGAGAGGGTTGGAAAAATGGTTATGCCCACCTTAGAAAGCCGGCTACTTTTCGATCTGTCAGGAAACTTCTTGTGCCCCATGGTGATTGACATCACGGCATTGTCCGATTAAATTAGTACCGGACACCCCTGAAGACAAATTGTCCAATGATCCAGTCTGATTGCTCGGAGATCCAGTACATTGATCAGCAGTCTGGACTCTTCCCTGAGTCCAGACACCCCCCCTGAGCACAAGCTGTGCCAAGGACGCCTCCCCACCCAAGCAGGCTGGCATCCATGGTGACAACCGCCCACTACAGGTGGGAGAAGGATTTCCCATTTCGAACTGCCGGAGAATGAAGCCACTTCTAGAGACTGGATTCTTGTCCCATGTCAGCAGAATCTTTTTGCAGAGATCTCATGTGGAACTGTGCAAACCGAACCACCTCGAAGGTAGACACCATCAGGCTCAGCACCCGCATTCAAGCCTGGAGGGATGACCGTCTGCTGGACAACAGAAGCCGAATTGCCTCCTGCAATTTCTGGAGTTTTTCCAGAAGAAGAAACACTCTGGCTGAGGCCGAATCCACCCAGATAGTCCAGTTTTGAGGACGGAACCAGGAGCAGACTTCTGAAGGTTCCGAATCCAACCGAACTCCCTCAGATTGCAGAGCAATCTCCAAAAAGGTGTCCATCAGAGCAGTCAGAGACTCTGTTTGCAGAAGATCGTCCAGGTACCCAGTATCACGATCCCCCACTGATGCAACAATGCTAGCATCGGGACCAACAATTGTGAAGACCCAAGGAGCAGAGGTGAGACCAGAGCTAAACGCCACAAACTGATAATTCTCCTGGCCCACGTCAAAGCGGAGGAAGCGCTGGCGACCGGCACATATCCGAATGCGAAGGTAGGCGTCCTTGATGTCGATAGAAGCTAGAAAATCCCCCCCAGATGCAAGGACGCCACTACCATGCAAATGGACTCCATTTGGAACTTTGGTACCCAATAAGGAGTACTTCAAAAAGCAGTTTAGCGCCTTGAGGTCCAGAATTGGACGTATCTTGCCTTCCTTCCAGGGAACTGTAAACAGGTTTGAGTAAAACCCCTGAAAACATTCCGAAGCCGGACCCGGTACAATCACCCAATGAAGTAACAAGTCTTGCACTGCACTGCCCTGTCTTGCAAAGTGTCCCCGTAAGCGATCTGGGGACAAGTGCAGGTTGGAAGGGAAGAACCTTTCCGGAAGAAAAGGCCGTAAACGCGATCTTGTAGCTGGACCGAATGACCCACTTGACCTGTACCAGAGAGGTCCACGGATCCGGAAATCAGCGAAGACGCCCCCCCCCCCCAACCCAGATACAGGTGAGGGCGCCCCTTCATGTAGAGGAAGCCTTGTCCACAGGTCTGGAAGAGCCCCTCGTGGCTTGCCAGACCAGGTCCTCTTTGAACCTCAAGGGGAGGCCCTGAACTTTTATCCCTTGACGTAAATAGGCCATGTTTAAAATCTCAGGTTCCTGCATTTTCATGCACAGCTAGAGGAGCAGAGGAAACAGCCTCACTGTCTGAGCACTTGGGGTGCGTGGACAGACCCAGTAGGGTGACTAGCATCCGTGGCGGCCTAAACAGATTCAGGATCTGATTGACAAATGGAGGCAGGGGATGGCAGTAGACGCTATATACTAAGGTCACTTGGAAAAAAAATCAGGGGAGGGCCGCCGACTGTGATCCCGCAAGGGGACGCCAACCCAGGGTACACGAATGGACCACCTACTGGACCCCACAAAAACAGGGGGGGGGGGGGGGTCGCCCTCCGAGCCCCTTCATAGAGGCCCGCACAATACAAAATAGCCCCCTTAAAAGGGGCCCTGCCGGCCATGACGTGCAGGCAGGGTATACCGATGGTACCCACAGGGCTTAAAAGGGTAGGAGCCCTCCACAATAATGGCAGCATGGTTGCCATCAAAAATGTTATTGCCCCCACCCCTTCAAAGGGAGGTGCAAAGCTGGCCACATGGCCTAGTATGCCGCAAGCCTTGGCCTCAATGTGTGGAGGTACAGCTGCAAGTGCACTCATCCCAGCCAAACTCACTGGGGGTGGTTGGGGGGGAACCAGAGATCCCAGCAAGGAACTAGGTCCTTACTCCTGACTAGGCAGAAAAAAAACTGAGTGCCTAGAGCAGAGTGTGGGTGTATACCCCCGGGGACTGTCCATAGGTGTAGTCAAGCTGTGTCCTACTCCTGTAGGGGGGCAGTATAACCCAATGGTTAAGAAGAATCGGGAGCTGTCCCCGTCAATGAACGAAAGAGAAAAGTAATAGAGGGGGAATCTTCCAATGGGGGCACTAGATCTGGTGACCTGGGTGTCCCCAAGGAATTCCTTTCATTTGCAGGGATTTGCTCTCACTTCCTCTTTGGTTATGGGACACGAAGTGTCCATAGTTCCAATTTAAGCCAACACTACTGATGTATTTTTGGAGAGCCATAAGAAGGGACAACATTGACAAGTCCAGGACTTTCCAAACCATGGTAAAAAGTCATGCATTAAAAAGCAGATGTCCTTACTGTTGACGCAACTTCCGACAGCTATCAATGTGGCTGGTGTTATTCTGGTGTTTAATCCAATCCTATCAGAGGGAGGAAGAAGTAAAACAAGTTATTCATAAACAGGAGTACACATTGTCCTACAGAGAACACCTCTAAGGACTTTTAAAACAGAAGAGAAAAAAGATCCAAAATCAACTGAACTCCTTTACAAAATTATATGCATTGAAATATGGATTGCATGATTTATACACGGAGAATGTAAAATATTTTGCCTTTCATCCCCTTTCTTTGGCCCACTTTATATTCATTAACATTTTGAAATCTACTAATGCTGTGATCTTATACAGTTAAAGGGAAAACCTGAAATGTATGCAAATCTAAAAATGAAAGCATAATAAAAAGCCTAAACAGGGTTCGTATTTGATAGAGAAAATGACCCTAAGTGCTCTGGCACTTACCTTAAAAACAACAATAAATCACCTAGCCAAAAAGCCAAACAATTTTAATTGTCAAAACTGTTATGAAAACAGGATTTACAAAATGAACGGTGATGATTCTGGAGGTTAACAATTCCACAGCTTCTACGCAGCACTTCTCTCATCTGCTCGATTACAGGAAGAATCTTGCCTCGCTGGACCACGAAGGAAAAAAAATGTACACTTCCGCATCTGGCACTCCCTCTCCGAAAAGCCTTCGCTTCTTTCACAGTGGCAGCATCAGTTCTTCTTTTTACCCCCAATGGCGGGTGTGGATTTTTTTTTATTTTTTAATGAAGGTCTTCCTTGAAACATATTCACCCCCACTACAATGCAAGCAATTATACAATAGCTGATGTTTCAGGATTACCTGCAAATTGATCCCTTACTTTTTTCCCCAAAGTGATGTCCCATCTCTAAAAAGACTATCCCAAACTATATGCAACACTAGATGTATTACATATAACAAACTCCCCCCCCCCCCCCTCAGTTTTTATGCTCTGTACAGTTTTTATGCTCTGTACAGCTAAAGAAGAGAAATTGTGTGCATCCTATGCATTAGTCACTCACATCATAAAAAACTATCAGCAAACAGTGTTTTTGTATGCGGTTAATGAGATTTTCTGTATTCTACGAAAAACCCTAGTTGATCCTGCTGCTCTCTATCTCCCCCTCTTGACCATGTCCACAATTCAGCAGGGGACTGTGCAGCTGTGGTGGCAACTCTGCATATGCTCAATTTTCAGTGAGTTTCTATGCTGAGCATTTCCTCCCTATCACATCTGAGTCACACATTTGGGCGTATACAGTGGTAAATGACAGCCCACTCCCTCCCTCCTCCACCATGCCCATTAACCAGCTAAATACAATGGGGAGGGATATTACATGTAGAATAATAGAGGCTTCACCTCCCTGTTATTCTACGACACAGGCTGGAGGGGCAAGATAGAAAATTGCCCACACCATGTTATAGTCAAAAAAGAAAAATTTGATTTTAAATATATATATTTTTATGACAACAGTTCATTATAGGAATTATTTTTACTCTGTATTCCAAAAGCTTTTATATATAATTTTTTTATTTTTAGCATGTGACCAGCAGCAGAGGACTAGAACCTCTTGCTTAGGTTTTCCTGCAAACAGGCTGGGAAAGTACTGGGTCATGTGACAGCTGTATAACGATTAGGAAAAAGGTGCTTAGATAATTACAGTGCCATCATTCACATACAGAAATAGAAGGGACAATGATAATTAAACTGTGTTTAGTATCACTTTTTTATATTTTTAACCTGTGACATTTTTCATTAATGGGCAGGAGGAGGAACTAATGGGATCTGGTTGTGCTTAAATGTGACCTATAGGAAAGGGATTTTTACGAGGGGTTCATTTGAAGCCTTTATCAAAGCAGATTAACTTGTCAATATCTATACCTTTGATGAACTAAGAAGGTACAGGTAAAAAAGGATTATAGAGTAATTAAAAAGTAATAAAAAAAAAAAGTCATCTCTTTGAAAAACCTTTAAAATCTGAATATGGAAAAGCAAAATCTAACTGTATATGCCAAACAGATTTCCTTTACAAGAAAAATACAAGTGGCAATATTTTTTTTTTTTTTTAAAGTCAATATCCCCCATGGAAAACCTTCAGTAAAGTTTTGATTTGCAAAGAAATTACATAAGGTTTTGGATTATTTTGAAGAACTCCTAAATCTGTTTAACAAGTAATGCTGCTGCATTTTGGGACTTCTGCCATTCGGGTTTTACAAAGCAGTATTTAGTGGGAATACCTACAAGACATGCATTTACTGAATATGAAAACACGAAACAAACATGAAAACACTCACCTTCAAGTGTCTACATTCTAGGTTACACAGAGAACAGATATGTGGAAATATCCGTGGAGAGGCAGCAAAATAATCATTCATCATGGAAGGAGTGGGCATACGCTTCAACTTCTGAGAATCCTCTTGTGGCACCAAGCTCCCTTTCCCGGTAGGGGGATTTGCTTGAGCAGGTGACGCGTAGTTAACCTGGCTAACCACAGTTCCAACTGGAGACTCTGTAGTCATGCCTGAAAAAGAGGTGGTAGCGGCAGAGTCTGAGATAACAGGAACATCCCGGAGAGTGTTAGAATCAGTCTTCATTGCGTTTACAGGACTCTCTGCATTCAAGACGGTGACTGAGCCCTCACTAGCTTTAGCAGTTGTCTGTTCCACCAAAGCCTTGCTGCTGTTGTATCGGTCTTGCTTGGAAGTCTGCCATGCTCCCTTGCGGTTCCTGGATATAGTTGGGATTTGGTTATCCATTGGGTTTTTGCCCTTTCCACCCTTGTTAGTACTGGAAGATGCTGGTTCCTTTGAGACTGGTGACTGTTTCTGGTCTGATCTTGAAGAGTCAAAAGGTCGGGAAGGTACAGAATTGTCTTTAAACTGAAATTTGCTTGAATGTCCATAGTCAATCACTTTACTTGGTAAAACTTCACTTCCTGATCGTCTTCCTCCTCCACCTTGATCATGCGTGCCTCCAGTGCGGTTGATTTTGCGCAGTCTGATGTCTCGCAGAATGTTGGGCAAGTTGACCGGTGTCAACTGTTCATCGGGATAACGACTGAGCTCCTCTAGGTCTTCATTTGATAACCCAAAGCTTTCCAGTATACTTGAAGCACTCTCGTTAGTATAGCGATTCTGGACATTTGGCATGTGTTCCAATGAAGATGGACCTGGTTTTATTCCCATATCCGGATTTAAATTTCCAAACATATTAACAGGGTTTAATGGTTTCTTATCCATTAGATGAGAACCTTCTTGCATGGAGGTATTTGGATTCCCCCTCATGTGATCTGAAGAATGAACTACCCTACGGTTCACGATAGAAGGTATTTCTTGACTCTGCATAAGATTTCTGGGTTGTGCTGGAGTCATGGGGCTACTGGAAGAAGGAAAACGTTGTGGCAAAGCTTGAGGAGCCATGTGTCTTTCAGGTGTTCTGAGTTGCATGCCTTTCATTCCCATCGACTCATTGCTTCCTCCAAGAAATGACCCAGGACTGTCCATTGGCCTCATGCCAAACCCTTGGTTTTTCATTTCGGACTGAAAACCCATTCCTCCTTGATTCATGCCAGAAGGGCCCATTCTAAATGTATTCATCCCAGATGGATTCACGTTGGTGAGACCTACATTTGTGTTGATTCCTGGATGGCTCATGCGGGTCATGCCAGTGTTCATGCTTGGCTGAGTCATGCCTGAAAGATTCATGTTTGGCTGGTTCATGCCTGAAAGGTTCATGTTTGGCTGGCTCATACTAGACAATCCCATGCCACTCATGTTCATGCCAGACATATTCATGCCCGACAAATTCATTCCAAGGGGATTCAGACCAGGCTGGTTCATCCGTGGGGGTCCCATTGGTCTTTGACCAGGGAATCCACCTCTTGTGTTAAACATGGCTTGAGCAGTGCTGATTTTCAACAAAGCTTGATTTAACAAAGCATGAATAGGTGGTGTGCTGTTTGAAGTGACTGACGTCAACTGCTGGAGAGCCAACTGAGTCTTAAGGTGGACAAGCTGTAAATGAGGATGGCTCAACAGGATGGGGCTAGAAATGCCAAAGTTCAAGGTATTCACAACTGGTGCGCAATTTTCCAAGAACAACACAAAGCTGAAATTTAAAACACAGATATTAGATTTACAATTGTTTACAACTGTTATACAGTGGCTACAACCAGAGATGGAAATACTGCAAGGAATATTAGCCCATAGGCACAAAAAAAAAAAAAAAGCTTGCTGACAATAAAAAGAAAACTTTTACAAACTTGAGATAATCTTAACCGACTTGTGGGTGGTGGTAGGTGCATGACAGAACTGCTAGACAAATCTGAGGTACTTCCAAACAGGCTGTGGATACACAAGGTTTAAATACCATAGACAAAGTACAAAACAAATATTTTGTGTCTGTTTTAAGAGGGTTCCAAATCATCAATGCATGAAACACCAAGAAACTGCATGTAAAAATTTAGTACTTTAGAATGGTGAAGTGAGCAGCCCACCAATACAGTCAAACAAACTGACTGAAGTTTACCTAAATGCAAGAGCTGTTTTGCAAGGAGAAAAAAAATGCAATTTTTATTTCGCTTACAAAAATTTAGGATTTCGTTCTGGGGAAAAAAATTCAAGTTTGATACAATGAAACCATAGGCAAAACAAACCCATTTAATTGCATATATAAAAACTATTTTTCATGCCAAAGATTAGCAATTCCGGGCAGCCAGTGGTGTGGTCACTCCAGCAGACAGAGCAAGCTCCTTGACCATTACTGCTGCAGCAACATAGGTTTGTCAAAAATATTGGTCAGGAAACCCACCATTAATGCAGCTGCTTATACTAGCGGATATTCAAAATAGTTTAAAAAATATAATATAGTTGCATTTAAAATACTTTAAAGGCTTCTTTAACACAACCATTTTTAAAATATATGCATTTCAGGTTTTTGTTTTAGAAACATAGATCTCCCCAAATAGTGGATGCAAACGTAGAAGCCAGATTACAGTATATATATCGCAACTGCCTAATCAGCAAGGCCATTCAATTCACTCTCAGTTGAGGTTTCCCAGGATTCCTTACAGCAGAGGGGTGTCCAACCTTTTCACCTTCCTTGGCCACATCGGAAGAGGATTTTGTGCCACACATAAAAAACAAACAATAAAGGATGGCTGATGAGCAGAAAAATGTCCGGCAGATCACAAGGTAACGATCACTGATAAAGGTAACGTACCTAACTGAATAATAAAACTTCATTTTTGAATTTTTTTTTCCAATAAGGAGGGCAATATAAAAAACGAGTGTGATAATTGGCACTGTTTTTGCTAAACTAAAAACGCATCAACATCTGGTTAGATGGATGTTGCAGCAATTCAAGAAATGTTCAAGGTGCTCATCAGATATTTTGGTTCAAATTTTGCCCTTTGTGTGCTTCCATCCTAGGTGCTGTCCAAATACAGATGCCACGAATAAGGTGTGACTGTGAATGTGGGATATTCTTAGAAGATATTTATAAAGTCAAGTAAAGAGACACTGTCAAATTTTCCTTTGGCTGCATGTCTTCGCAAGGTGAAAATGCATTTTTATATTAAAAAAAAAAAAACCCCAATCACATTTTTAGGTAATTTTACTATTTTGAGTTGGGCTGCATTCATTGAAGTCTTGGGTCTTAGGTTGGACACCCTTGCCTAAAGTGGGGTAAACACTATAGGAAAAAAATCAAGCAAACCATTGTCCGATTTTCCTCGTTGTTTCACAGCAAATCGGAACCAATGAAAGAATTTTCTTCTGAAAATTCTCGGACAAAGGCTTTTTTTGTTTATTGCTTCTGATCATGTGCAGTCTGATTTTTCTTGTACTAAAATCGTAAGAAAAACAGTACACATTAAAAACGAAAATCGCTACTTTCCCGTACGAGAAAAATTTTGGAGTTTGTCCCTGTCGTACGAAAATTCTGCATCGTCTGTAGAAAGTTCTGTACACACTATACGAAAATTCTTTGGACGAAAATGTTCACCCAAATTTCTTCTAGTGTGTACTAGCCTTGACAGATAGGGTCTTATCAGTGGCTTTACAAAAGGATTAACTTCCTGACAATCATTCCACCTGGTATCACTACCTTTACCTTCAGCATGTAAAGCTTTTATTTGTACACCCAGTAGGGCCCCTGGTAAGATAAATAAAGAATTTGCATAATTAGACTAGGGATGCAGATAAGAGTGAAGTTTGGAACCCTGTCCTGTAGCTCCACAAGCTCAGGATTAGATGATCCCAGATCATTAGGTGCTTAGCAACCAAATGATCCATAATTAAACATAGTAGCGTATTTAAAAACACAGACGTTACCAAGGGGTGGCCTGTGCCCCATATCTAAAGGTTTATTTTGGTTTCACAAATTTACTTGGATTGAAACTTCCATGTCTATTTTCTTCAAAAACTGAAAAAACTGCAGACAAAAAAGCTAATAAAATAAATAGCCCATTAAAAAACAAACACACCGCTTCAGTTTAAATTTTTCTCCTGTAGCATGTTTTCTTCTGCAACTACAGGACAGTACTAAACCGTACCCCTGAGCCCGGGCCGTCCTGAATCCGCTCAAAAAATAAGTTAGGGACTAGGAAAAAAAAAACGAATAAAATGTTAAAGCGGTAGTATCCCGCTTTTTGACACTTTTACCTACAGGTAAGCCTATAATAAGGCTTACCTGTAGGTACAAATAATATCTCCTAAACCGGCACGGTTTAGGAGATATTTGCAGTGCATGCAGCCGCTCACGCAAGCGGCGCATTCGCTCTGAAGGTCCGGGGGGACCTCCAGTTATCCTTGCCGGGAGCTTGCCAGAAAACCACTGGGAGTGACGTCATCGCGGCTCCAGACAATCACAGCGCCGGAGCCGCCGAACCCAGAAGAGACGCAGAGGGATCATGGTGGCGCGCCCGCAGCGATGTCCGGGGGTCCGTGTCGGGGCTTCGTTCTAAGGTAATACATAATGAGCTAGTATGCGATGCATACTAGCTCATTATGTCTGTCTTGCAGGGTTTTTTTTTTTCCGTTTTCGGGTTTACAACCGCTTTAAGTGTTCAGGACAGCAAACCCTATAAAGTATCCTCAGTCTGATGTAGTGTAGCATCATTAGAACATGATTAATAGTTACACATGCAAAGCTGCTGGTGTATAACAAAAAGTTGTAAGTACAGGTTCTATGGTATTCCTTGACTGCACTAAAGTTTCACACACAGACTTGAAGTTACACGTTTCATTGTTTCGTCTGACAAATAACTCCTGAAAAATCAAAGCCATCTTTCCAAAAAAAAAAAAAGAAATCTCAAATTATGGTTCGTTTTCTGAGGCACTGTAAATGGCATTCCATTACTCGACAATCACCCTGAAACATTAACCATGGTCAATGCCATGAAATCTCATCTATATAGCATACGTCATGCGGCGTTCCTCTGGGTAGGTATTCAAACATAACTTGAGTCCGTAAGTTGAAGACCCTTACTACAAAAGCTGTCAAATATACTAATATAACCCATCATCCTGCAAAGCCTGATGATTTCTGGGCTCCTTTCAATAATTTAGGTCAACTGCTGAACCAACAAGCCAAAAAGTGTGGAGAGAGATCATTTACAAGCCCAATTCCGAAAAAGATAGGATGTGTAAAATCTACGCAAAAACAGCACACAATGGTTTGCAAATCTCATTAACCCATATTTTATTCACAATAGAAAACATATCAAATGTTTAAACTGAGAAAAATGTACCATGAAAAAGTCTCCAAAAAGTTGGGACAGGGTCATGTTTACCATGGAGTAGCATCCCCTCTTCCTTTACCACCCTATATACAAACTGAGGAGACCAATTGCTGGAGTTTTGGGAGAAGAACGTTGTCCCATTCTTACCGGATATAGGATTCTAACTGCTTAACAGTACTAGGTCTTGGTTGTATTCTTTTGTTTCAAGATGCCCCAAATATTTTCAATTGGTGAAAGGTCTGACATACAGGCAGGCCAGTTAGGCACCCAGACTCTTCTACTACGAAGCCACGCTGTTGTCATAGATGCAGTATGCGGTTTAGTAGTGCAGCAATACGCAAGGCCTTCCCCGAAAAAGACATTATCTGGATGGGAGCATATGCTGCTGTAAAATCTGAATAATTCTTACAGCATTGATGAATTGGTGCCTTTGGCATTGGACTTGGCCTTTCCAGATGTGCAGGCTATCCATTCCATACACACTTAAGTACCCCCATACCAATCCGAGATGCAGGGTTTTGAACTCGTAACAAGTTGGAAGGTCCCCCTCTCCATTAGTCCAGAGGCGCAGGCACCTATGGTTGCTAAAAAAAATGTCAAATTTAGATTCGTCTGACCACACAATAGTTTTCTACTTTGCAGCAGACCAATTCAACAGATCTTTGGCCCAGAGAAAATGGTGGTCTTCCTATATCATGGCTTCTTCTTTGCATGATAGAGCTTTACCTTGCATGCTTGGCTTCTTCTTTGCATGATAGAGCTTTACCTTGCATGTTTGGCTTCTTCTTTGCATGATAGAGCTTTACCTTGCATGTTTGGCTTCTTCTTTGCATGATAGAGCTTTACCTTGCATGTTTGGATAACACAAACTGTGTTCACTAACAGTGATTTCTGGAAGTATTCCCGAGTCCATGCAGTGATGTCCATCATAGAATCAGGCCCGTTTTTAATGCAGTGCCGTCTGAGAGCCTGAAGATCACAGGCATCCAATATTGGGTTTCGGCCTTGTCCGTTGCCCAGAGATTTCTCCAGTTTTTCTGAATCTTTGGGAGGATTTTATGTACTGTAGATTATATATTTAAACTCTTTCCAATTTTACATTGAGGAACATTATTCTGAAACTGTTCAATTTTTGGATGCAACTTTTCACAGATTGGTCCATCTTCACTTCAGAAACACTCAGACTTCCAAGATGCTCTTTTTATACCCAATTATGTTACTGACATGTTGCCAATTAATCTAATTAGTTGCAAAATGTTCTTCAAGCTCCAATAAGAACTACTTACTTTGCCAGCTTTTTGTTGCCCTGTCCCAACTTGACACGTTGCCGACATCAATTTCAAGATTACCTTATTCTTGAAATGGTATATTTTCTCAGTTTAAACATTTGTTTTCTGAATATTTTTTTATATTGGGAATACAATAAAGGTTTGAGATTTAGAGCCGGTTCACATTAGCGCGACTTGTCAGTCTGACAAGTCGCACTCCCTCGCGGTCCATTGACCGCTACAGGACCCGTTCTAATAGGAACGACACAAGTCGCTCCGACTTAGAAAAAGGGTCCTGTACTACTTTGGGGCGACCTCGGAGCGACTTACATAGACTTCAATTATGTGAAGTCCCTGCAAGTCGCTCCTAAGTCATGGTGCAATGTAATGCACAAGTCGCCCCCGAAGTAGTAAGGAGTCGTGTCGCCTCAGTGTGAACCAACTCTTACAAACCATTCCATTTTTATCTAAATTTTACACAACACGTCAACTTGTGGAATTGGAGTTGTAGAATCAGGCAAAATCATAAAATTAAAGCCATTTATCAGATTTTCCTTACTGTGAAAATCAAACGTGTCACAATTAACATTGTTCCGAACAGTTTTATGACAAGCCGCGCTGAATCTGACGTTCGAAATATGCAGGGTGCCATTGCTGAAAATACTTGTTTGCCTTGTTGTTTCTTTCATTGATACTGTGGGACACTGATGTGGACTAAGCATGCAGCTAGTATCAGAGTGACGTCTGATTCACTTCATCTACAAACTAGTATGGATACATGAAGCAGAAAATACTAAAAACTAACTGTACCAGCAAGACAATAAAGAACCCTTCATTTTTTTAGGAAAAGTCAGCAAAAAGGCTTCCATCATTAGAGGTTTCCTTTATTATGCAGGTCAAATTGTACTCTACAGGCAGCCAAACGATTCCACCAAAGCCCGCAATTCATTCCTCTTTGCTGTGAATGCATGAAAACGCATGCAAACAATTTAACACATGTCCCACTCAGCTCTATCTTTTTTAATTTAATAAGGCAGAATGTGTAAATGACTATGTAAAACCATTCACTCGCTGCCCTTGCTATGTATCTTTGTGTCCCTTCCCTCCAATTAGCTCTCAGAGCTCTCCTCACTGATGTAACTTTGGCTTACCGCCCCTTGATTTTCAGAGCTGAGAGAACCTGTGTACATTCTGCACTTTGAATGAATGTAGCATAAAGACTGCTACAGAAAAACAGGTACAACTTATGTAGGAGGATTAGTTTCATCTCTGCATCACCTGAGGCCAATCGCTTCACTGGGTATAGGTAAGGGTTTACAACAACTTCTCAAAGGACTTGCAGTTTACAATACTGCTTTCTCCTGCACTCTGAGCTGCCTCCCTAAACTTCCAGTTTTCACAGGAAAGCATCAGGGCACAGTGCAGTCTCCAGCCAGTCTGTTAGTTTGGAGAAGGTGGCGTTAGCAGGCACTAAAAGGGAGCAGCAGGGGAGTGCAGTGTCATCCTAAGCTATGGGGCTGTGTGTTTCTATTGCTGCACACAGTGTGGGACACAACCCTGTAAGCAAGGATGCCTTCCATAGGACGCTGCAAGAAAAAGGAGCCACCTTGAAGCAGCGGTCATGGCAGCAGCGTAAATAGGAACATAGTCAAGTAAAAGAAAGAAGCTGCATACTCAGTATATGAATAAAAACTGAGGGTTTGTTAGCACTTAAGTGATACCTTTTATTAGCCAAGTCAAGTTTTTAAAGAAGCAAACTTAAGTCTCTTTAAATTATTGTAGTTTACCGGTCCAAAGATATAGTGGTTGCGGTTGCATTAGTCTTCCCTTTTAATGTTGCCATTAAACACACTTCCTATCCTAGGGCAACAACCATGCTGAATGGTGATGTCACCTTAGAACAAAAAAAAGTGTTAGGACTTCATAACTCCCTCTTTTCTCCAGGGGGTGTTTGAGTCCATGGAGATAATAGGGAACAATTCCAAAGGATAACAGTCCAGAGGCAGAGGACAGGGGAAGTTATCAGCTCAAAACATTTCAAGTTCGTGTTTGATTGATACCCAACATGGTACAAGACTACTACTAGCTCACCTCCACAAAAGGTCACACAAAAAAAAAAAAGAAGAAGACATTAAAGAAAGCATTTGTAAACCTCAGACATGAGATTGGAAGCAACCATATCCCTCTATAGCAGAGATGGTGAACCTTGGCACCCCAGATGTTTTGGAACTACATTTCCCATGATGCTCAACTACACTGCATAGTGCATGAGCATCATGGGAAATGTAGTTCCAAAACATCTGGGGGTGCCAAGGTTCACCATCGCTGCTCTATAGGGTGTGCTTGTCTCAATCCAGAGCACCAAGTAATTTCTGTCTGCTGCCTCCTTCCTCTGCTATCAGCATGAGTTACCTCTGACAAGTTTTCCTGACACAAGAGAAAAATTGTGACAGGGAAGGAGCTCCAGCACACAGCCTGTGATTGACAGCCTCAGTTCTGTTCCTTTGTGAAGTAGGGTGTGTTCCTTCCCTCCAACCAGCTTTCAGAGCTCTCTTGACTGAGATCTGCAGAGTAACGTCAGCTCCCACCCCCTGCTGTCTGAAATTTCAGACAAGCTGGAAATTCTGGACTCTGAATGGCTGTAGATAAGACTGCAGATTAACAGGTAAAATTCACATAGGAGGGCTTGTTTCATCTTCGAGACCAGTCATTTCACTGGGTATGTAAGGGTTTTACAACCACTTTCAATACTTCGGGGAATAATGCTGATGGTTACAATGCCCTGCCTGTGTGGAAGGTGTATTGTAACATGCAGATATACAGCATACTAACAAAGGTGACAGCCCTGCCTGTGTGGAAGGTGTATTGTAACATGCAGATATACAGCATACTAACAAAAGGTGACAGGGAACTACGCTGCAGTCACAAGCAGACTAATATCTTGAGAGATTTGCATTCTATTTCTGGCTGCAATACCTCCCCAGCCCCAGGGTGTTTACAGCAGCACACCCTTCAATTTCTTCTTGCTGCTGAAAATTCAATGCTTATTTTGTTTTCAGAAATAACCAAAATTATAGTTTAGCACACAGGACTCAACAAGCCCCAGGCACCGGGTCGCATTGACTAGAATTAGTGGCCTGGGCTACATTGCGGCAGGTGTCCTCCCCCCATGCAGCCCCCTGCCTGCGGGTGCGCGGACTAGGATGCCACGCTGGCCGGTAATTAAGGCCACGGCTTTGCAGCCTGCTGGAGTGAGACGCTTACATCGGGAGAACTGGTGCCCATTCGTGGTGGCCGGGGTTGCAACAAGCAGTCACCGGCAGCGCTGAGGGTTTCCCCTTCCTGTTCTCACTGCCTGCCCATCTCTTTCCAAAGAAGAGGTTGAAGGTGTTGCGGGCTTGATCTGGCACCCTGTCCTCACTAGTGAGTGGGCAGGGAGTGTGGGGCTGCAGGTTGGAACAGCCTTTCATTTACATCCCCACAAAGAAGGAAACAGTTTTTAATTATTTTTCATTCTCTCCCTGTCATGCCACATACCTGAAGGCCCCTTTCACACGGGCTGTCTGATCAAGTCCGCCTGCCAGTTTTTCAGGCGCACCCGATCCGACCCTTCAGTCTCCTCTATGGGGCGCCGGATGTCCCCTGACAACCGCCGCCATCCGGATCAGGTCTGCCAAAAAACAGACGGATGGTGGTCCTATTTTCTATCTGTCCAGCGGATCGAATAAGATGGAAATGGACAGGCAGTCCATTTCCATCCGATTGCCCCATAGAGAAGAGCGGGACTGTCAGTGTTCACTCTGCATAGCGGAGCGGACAGGACCTGTCATCCACCTGCTCAGCTGGGATTAGCAGAGAATTCCACTTAGCAAAGGTGTACATGTCAAAGGGGCCTAAGGTGGCATGAGTTACTAGATCTATCGCCCCCACTTGCTGCACTCTCCTTCCCTAGTCAGCCACTGCCCATCACCCCATCAAGCCAAGTACATACGGGCCGAATGCCTTGTGTGTATGGCAGCCGGTCCGACAGAAGTCAGCCATTCAGCATGCGTGAAAGAAAATCTGGCTCCTTACTTTTAGCTGGCTCCCAGATTCCAAGCAAATTTGTCAAGTCAAGCCCTGGTTTAGCATTTACTAAAACCGGCTCTTCTGTTCTTCCCCACAGCTCTGCATAAGCCATTCTGCCTTCTGAGATAAGAAAACAGACAAGTCTATTTTCTCTGCTTGCCAGTACTGACAAAAGGACAAGGTCAGTCATGTAGTCTATACTTTTATTCGCAAAATAGTTAAGCAAATGCCGTGTGGTTCTGCTTTTAACAAGTAAATGTGATATACTTTCCTATTTAATAATGCTAGCCGCATGAGGATTAAAAGTGAAGTTCCACTTTAAAGTAGACGTATGACCAAAGCTCTTTCAGCCATATTTCTCATGTGGATCACAGGAGTGCACTTAGTTCTGTGACCCAGATTCAGCCAATACAGGGCTAAAACCCACTGTCTGCTGACATCAGAGCTACTCTAGGCTCTGCAAGGATCTCAACAATATTGTCAGGCTCCACCCAGATGACTGGCAGCTGGCCCAGCCTCTTAGCACAGAGCTGGTAACTGACAGTCCCAGCTGTCTGCTCAGCGAAGACAGAGTACAGAGCAATCAGCTGTCATGTGATTGCTTGGCTCTCGATTTTAGAGCCAGCAGGGGACAGCTGCAGCATCGGACCAATAATGCATCTACATACATGAGTAAGATTGATTGTTTTTGTAATTCTTCTCTTTTAAATGCCCAGGTATACGGGTACATCAATTCCCCTTGAACCTCTTTGCGCCAACTGCCTACCGGCCCTTTAATTACTTCAATACCACTTTCACCATCTTCTTGCACAGGCCAATTTTCAGCTTTCAGTGCTGTTCCACTTTGAATGACAATTGTGCAGTAATGCAACGCTGTACCCAAAACATATTTTTTTGAGACAGAGGTTTTTTTTGGTGGTAGGAGTTTCTTTTCTGCTAAACAAATAAAAAAAAAATAAAAATAAAAAAAGTGTTTTAGTTTGTTACAAAATTTTGTAAATATGTAATTTTTCTCCTACACTGATGTGTGCTGATGAGGCTGCACTGGCATGGAACACCGATGGGGCTGCAAGGATAATCAATGCACGGATCATCAGCGCAGACCACCCCCTCCTCCCGTCAGGACAGGCGATTATCGGCTCTCCTCACGCGCTATCAGCGTGAGTAGTGGAATGCCAATAGCCGGCACTTCCTATTTACACTGTGATCAGATCAGATGTGCGGTGTATCAGAGCAACACACTGCACCACTGATTGTGGCGCTGCGTGCCACCCAGGGGCGCACACAAGTGTGTTCTGAAGGACGTCATAACGCCCAGTCAGAACAAAAAACCCCTGTGCAACCATCATTTTGCTGTAGGCCAGACGGGAAGGAGTGTAAGTTCTAAAATCCAGGAGGTGGAAGCAAGAATTCAGGTCATATGACCGCTGTGATTGGCTGTCATGACTGAAAAGCTTCCAATAGCAAGTATGCATCCGGTGCTTACCAATCCCTGCCAGCCACCATGCTGGGAGCGTGCTCTCAGCACTATAAGTTGAAAACAAAGGGCCAGATATGTTCAGCTGCTCAGCAGCAAGGCTAGACTAGATGTGCCACTGTATAAACTGTGTACAGTGCGTTGTTCCCGGCAGGACGGGGACTTCCCATCCCGCTCCAGAAAACAAAATTGACAGGGAGCTCTGAATTATAAAGCTATAAAATGAACACAAAGCTTCCTCTGATTGGCTGAGGCGGGGGCGAGCGGGGGGCATGCACTGTCAGGCATGTATCTCCGCTGACAGTGAAGTGAAGCTCACATAGTTATAGTCATTAGCGGCCGCTTCCCCCGCCCGGTGGCAGGTCACTTCTCATTCACACACAGTCCTGCTGAGCTGACAGGGATGGATCACATAGTTCTATCTATAGCGGCCGCTTGCCCCGCCCCCCCCGGTATGTCACTTCATTCAAAACAGATCATAGTAGTGACATCACCGGGAGGCGGGCCGCCGGCCAGAGGCGGGACTTTTGAATGAAGGACACCCGAGGAGGAACGCTGAGCCAGAGGGGGGGAGGATGTACTGCCGAGGGGGACGCTGAGGCGGGGGGGGTGGGGGGGGGCTGTGGCTGAGGCAGCTTACCAATGATATTAGTATTATGCAGCATGAGGGGGTTAATGTATTGTCACTGCTGGTCACTCATCTATTAGTGACCGACCAGTGGCAGGTAATTAACCCCTTTGTGCTGCATTAGTGCAACCAGTATCAGTGTTAATTAACACTGGTTGCACTGATACTGGTTGCACTAATGCAGCACAAAGGGGTTAATTAACTGCCACTGGTCGGTCACTAATAGATGAGTGACCAGCAGTGACAATACATTAACTCCTCATGCTTCATAATACAAATACCATTGGTAATTAAATTAACCTCTTGCCAACCCATCACAGTACATATACTGTGACAGGGTGGCAGCGACAGGTGTACGTCGCTGGCTGTTTTTGGTGTATGCCCCTGTTCTATCCATTTTAATTTTTTTGGGGGGGGAAAAGTCATTTTCGGTTTTCGGCCAAGGGCATCCTGCATTTTCGGTTTCGGCCCAAAATTTTCATTTCGGTACATCCCTACACACCACACAAATATAACAAAGAAAAGGCAGCGCCAGTGTAAAGTCTCTATAAGGTGATAAACCGTTTATCTAGTATGTGCATATATCCGCATAGTGTCTGGTGATGCGACCATATTCCCTTCTGATAACCATTGGTGTGCGGCGATTCCTCTTCCTCGCAAACTATATGGACTGTTTATCACCTTATAAAATAGGGGTTCTTCAAACTTTGGCCCTTCAGTTGTTCAGGAACTACATTTCCCATCATGCCTATGAATGTCAGAGTTTTACAATGCCTCATGGGATTAGACATATGCCGGTTTTCGGTAATTCGATATATCGCGGTATTGCATAGCCACGGTATTGTTATTGTGGCATTTTTAAAATATGGAGTTTCTCTGCTCCTGGGTCTGACTTGTGAATTGATACATTTCAGTGAGCTGGATGACTCATTCACTCACAGCTAAGCCTTTCAGCATCAGTCTCCCAGTAACTATAAACAAAAATGATTACATTGTATCTTTTCCTTCCCTCTGCCAGGGAGAAAGGAAGTTTAACCTCTTAAAGACTGGACCTTTTTCTGACACTTGTTGCTTGCAAGTTAAAATCAGTTTTTTTTTGCTAGAAAAGTACTTAGAACCCCCAAACATTTTATATATTTTTTTAGCAGAGACCCTACAGAAAAAAATGGCGATTGTTGTAATATTTTATGTCACACTGTATTTAGGCAGCAGTCTTTCAAACGCAATTAATAGACTTTAATGAATAAAAAAAAAAAAAAAATGTAACAGTAAAGTTATCCCATTTTTTTTTTTGTTACACAGAGAATCGTGAGAGAATCGTGATCTTTATTCCAAGCTAAAAAATCGTGATTCTCATTTTGGCCAGAATCGTGCAGCTCTAATATATATATATATATATATATATATATATATATATATATATATATATATATATATATATATATATATATATATATATATATATACACACACACACGCATAGCAGCCCACATTACATTATTATATAGCCATCAAGCAGTGTCTGGCCTACCTGGTGATAACTGGTCCTGGCGCTCTGATCCGATAGCCTGGTCTTTAAAGGGGCAAATCCTTGCGATCCAGAAGTGGTTAAACCTGCAGGAGGACCGGTGTTTTTATCTATTAATGACTTTACTATTGCTTTAGGCCTGGTTCACATGTATGCGGGTTGGTGGTTCACATGTATGCGGGTTGGCGGTTCACATTTGCATAGCAGCCCATTGATTTGAACGGGCTGCTATGCCCTCATTTTCCGCAGAAAAAAGGTGCATGCAGCATTTTTTTTAAATTCAGTGGCCTTGAAATCCATCCTGCTTTTGCACCATGCGACTAACCTGCAGTTCCTGCTCTGGCAAGCTTTCTGCATTTTTTGTATACGTGGGCACGGCATTTAAAAACAGTTTGCGTGTGCAGCAACGGCAGGTAAGTCGCATGGTGCAAAAGAAGGATGGATTTCATGGCCACTGCATTTTTTTAAATTCTGCATGCACCTTTTTTCAGCTGAAAACGCAGGCATAGCAGCTCAAGCCCATTCACATCAATGGGCTGCTATGCCTGTGCAAATGTGGGCCCCCAACCCGCATACATGTGAACCAGGCCTAAAGCAATAGTAAAGTCATTAATAGATAAAAACACCGGTCCTCCTGCAGGTTTAACCAATTAATGACTTTACTATTGCTTTAGGCCTGGTTCACATGTATGCGGGTTGGGGGCCCACATTTGCACAGGCATAGCAGCCCATTGATGTGAATGGGCTTGAGCTGCTATGCCTGCGTTTTCAGCTGAAAAAAGGTGCATGCAGAATTTAAAAAAATGCAGTGGCCATGAAATCCATCCTTCTTTTGCACCATGCGACTTACCTGCCGTTGCTGCACACGCAAACTGTTTTTAAATGCCGTGCCCACGTATACAAAAAATGCAGAAAGCTTGCCAGAGCAGGAACTGCAGGTTAGTCGCATGGTGCAAAAGCAGGATGGATTTCAAGGCCACTGAATTTAAAAAAAATGCTGCATGCACCTTTTTTCTGCGGAAAATGAGGGCATAGCAGCCCGTTCAAATCAATGGGCTGCTATGCCTGTGCAAATGTGGGCCGCCAACCCGCATACATGTGAACCGCCAACCCGCATACATGTGAACCAGGCCTAAAGCAATAGTAAAGTAATTTATAAACAACACCTCCTTCAGGTTTAACCACTTCTTGACCACAAGGATTTGCCCTCTTAATTACCAGGCCATCGGATCGGAGCCGAGCGCCAGGACCAGTTATCACCAGTTAGGCCAGACACTGCTTGATGACCTATTTTAGGCCTGGTTCACAGAGTCTGTATTGACTGACTATATAATAATGTGCATAAGTGAACCAAAGCCCCTAAATTCAGCAATGAAATTGAAGTGAGGTGGAAATTTAATAATAGAATACTGTGATAATACCGTATACCGTGGCAAAACCTTAATCAATTAATCGCAGCATGAAAATCTGATACCGTCCCAAGCCTACATGGGATGTGTAGTTCCGTAACAGCTGGAGGACCGTAGTTGGAGGATTCCTGCTATAAAAGTACAACCACTAAAGCCAATAAGACAATGCAGTCTCACCTACATGTGACTTCTAGACAACTGAAAATATCACAAAAACATCCAATTCAGCAATATTTCTCTACAGGATGGGATTTTGATTATTCTATACGTATATGTAAACACCAAGGATCTTACAAATTTTTTTGCTCGTGGGTCATTGCAAAATTTTGGATGTGTCCAAATAAAAGGAGAACAACATCTTGGATATCACTGATGATTCAAAATAGTGAAGACTGAACAAAATAAAGGAGAATATCAAACAAAATAAAAAAGGAGAATATCATGCAGGAGCAATTGGACAGAAGTAGTAAAAACCTGACAATGGTTCTGACCCTCTTACTGTGCACGCGATTCCTAAAAATGTAATGTGCTGATAACATCAAACTATCCAGCCACAACCAAGCTCCTGTAAATATCTGAACACATAGTTTCTTATATACAAACGTTAAAGAAAAAATAAATAAATGTGAAACTGGACGTCTAACCCGTGATGAGCGCAAAGAATTTACAAGCCTGTCTTCCTACTAACAAGTGAATTCTAAAGAACTAGTTTGCTATTGCTGAGGTCAAAGTCCAGCAACACATGAAGAACTGTTGCAAAGTGGAACTATTTCACAATGAGAAGTCGTTGCACAATGCCGTTGAACGCGCCCGGGAGGCCGAGTCCATATGAACCACACTAGACAAGTAGTTATGTAACAAACATGCAGCAACGCGCTTCACCTTCCTTCCAGAACCATCTTACTAGCCCCTCGGTCCTCCACACTGAGAAGGGGGGGGGGGAATGTTAACTCCTTCATTTCATGATTATAAGAGAAGAGCAAGCCATCCAATCTCATTGGTGTCTAGAACCTTTAACAGGTCACTAAACCCTCAAACTGAAGTTTACAATCCAGCATGATGGGGGTAGGGGGTGGTTTCTGCAGCGATGGCCGACCAACTTTTCTGGGTGCTCCAAGCTCAGCCCTGCCAGTATCCTGCATATCCCCAGCGGCTCCGAGCCTCCTGACAGGTACCCGAACATCTTCTGCACCCGACCGCTGTCAATCCAGCATAACCGAAATCCCACATCTTGGTTACAAACGGCAAAGAATGTTTAGTAACCCTGTCTTTGTCCATAAGATTTGCTGCTCGCAGAAGAAGTGATTTTCCTAAACTTTATGATTTGATTCATGAGCATGTGTATTATGGCCATGGGCAGCGCTCTCCTAACACTACAACTCCCAGAATGCACTGCGCCTGCATACTTCAGTTCTTCTACATGCAAACCCTGGATTGTGCCAGTGCAAGCAGTCTATACATTCTATAATAGCATGCTACAATAACCCCCAGGGGTGTATATTAAATACACTGCATTTCTACCCGGTATTAGCTAACCCCAGAGGTTAGCACTTCTGCCTTGCAGCACCAGGGTCATCGGCTGGAATCTCAGCAGGCCACTACCTGCATGGAGTGTGCATGTTCTCCCTGTGCTTGTGTCTCCTCCACATTCCAAAGACATGCTGGTAGGTTAATTGGCTCTAGTATGTTTATACATGTGTGATAGGAAAACTACACTTTAAGCTCCTTGAGGGCAGGGACTAATGTGAATGTACACTATGTAAAGCTCTGTGTAAATTGTCAGTGTTTTATAAATACCTGCGATAAAGAATAAAACACTGACCCCCCCATATAGAACAGTATCAGTGATAGATGAGGGAACAATGCACTGCACCTTGCTGAATCTCAGGCCCCAGTAGTGATTGTTTTTACAGCTGCAGAGTTGTTGTTCCTCGCTTTTTATATATCCAAGATGAATTGCAGTCAGTGAACGGTACGTGATTTTTTTTTTTGTGTTTGGAGCCAACCACAGAATCACCAGCATAGTAACGGCTCATATTATCCAGCTGCCGGTTACTGCGACACACCAGAGCGGTGGCTTCACAGAGAGGCATTGTGGTCAGACACAGAAGCAACTCTATATCCGGCTACTGATCAGAGAGATCTGTGACTGCTACAAAGTTCTTAGGACTCATCACACCACTGTGCTCCATATAATGACCCCCCCCCCCCCCCGTTGTGTAGGGGCAGAGCGATTCACTGCTTACTTTTTATTGCCGTGGTGCGGTGAGTTGTGCTGTATTTTTACACAATGCACATATTGTTTTAAACAGTATATATAGAAAACAATTGATTTCCCGGTGCCCTTGCACTGATCGAGGTCACACGTGTCAAACAAGGCCCACGGGCCGAATCAGGCCCTCCAGGCCATTTCATGTGGCCCTCGCACCTCTCCTTCAGCTGAGGTACTCTCCTCCTCGTCTCTGCCCCTACCTTGTCTCAGCAGTTGGCAGCAGTGAGGACGCCAGAACTCCTCTGCCAAATTCTGCACTTCTCCGTGCAGCTGCCAACAGGCTTGTTTCTGCCCCACCCCCTTTCCAATTTCAGCAGTTTGCAGGAGAGGAGGACAGAATTCCTCCTACAGAGCCTGTGCAGCTGCAGCACCTCCTTGTTCTCAGCATTCAGCAGACCGTAGCAGCTAACTCCAGCCTGTGTCTGGTCCTCCTCCAGACCCTGCACTTTCCAGCTACGCCTCCAGCTTCTTCTCGGCAGCAGGACAAGATAAGGGGGGGGCACAGTGATGCGTCACCTATGGAAATTATAGCGTACTGAAATTTGCCACAGTTTTATGGATGCACGCAATTTCAACGCTTCCCATGTTGGGTATCCATTTACTCGACAAAACCCCAACTTTTTATATTTTACCGAAAAAGTTTGGCAATACATTCCCTGTGCCTTAAAATACTGAAATTGTGTGTCAAACCATTGCGCTCACAACTGCAAAAGCTGCCGCTTTATTTTCCAGAGCCTCTGCTTTCAGAAAATATGTTCTAGCAAAAGAAAAAAAAAAAAAAAAAAAAGATTTTCACATGCGTGAGAAACGTCAGCATTGCCCCAGTAGGCGGTGATTAAGTAGGGCAGGAAGTAAATATATAAGCGCCACTTCCTGGTGGTGGAGCTGAATATGCCCCTGGATACAGCAGAAAGTAAATATAAAATGCACCTAGAAATGTAGCCGACAATGCCCTTTATTCAAGCAGGAAGTGGATATATACTGCTCCTACTAGTAGCGGTTGAGCTGAATATGACTTATTAGGGTAAGAAGTAGATATACTACCCCTAGTGGTGGAGCTGATTATGACCCTTACTAGGCCAGGAAGTAGATATACTGCCCCTTGTGGTATTGGTGTAATTTAATTTGGCCCTTTGATCAAACATTTGTTATACTGCCCCTGGTGGTGGAGTTCAATTTGACCCCTATTACAGTAGGAGGTAGATATAGTGCCCCTAGGGGTAGAGCTGATGACCAGGAAGATTTATAGTGCCCCTAGTGGTAGTGATGGAGCCGATTATGAGCAGGAAGATATAGTGCCCCTAGCAGTGGAGCTGATGACCAGAAGGAAAATATAATGCCCCTAGTAGTGGAGCTGATTATGAGCAGGAAGAAGGTATAATGCCCCTAGCGGTAGAGCCGATTATGCTCCTTATTACAGCAGGAAGAAGATTATACTGCCCCCCCCCCCCCCAGTGGCAGCGACGTAGCCGATTGTGCCCCTTATTATAGCCGAAGGTAGATATACTGCCCCTAGTGGTAGCGGTGGAGCTGAATGACCCTTATTAGGACACGTAGTAGATATATACGGCCCCTAGTGGTAGCGGTGGAGCTGAATGATCCTTATTAGGACACGTAGTAGATATATACTGCCCCTGGTGGTAGCGGTGGAGGTGAATGATCCTTATTAGGGCAAGTAGTAGCTATATACTGCCCCAAGTGGTAGCGATGACGTTGAATATGACCCTCATTAGGGCAAGTAGACGATCTATACTGCCCCTATTGGCAGCAGTGGAGTTGAATAGGTCCCTTATTACAGCAGAAAGTAGAACTAGGGCCCCTAGTGGTGGAGCGGATTATGACTAGGAAGAAGATATAGTGCCCCTAGAGGTAGGGCTGATTATGCCCCTTATAAAAGCAGGAAGTAGCTTATACTGCCCCTAGTGGTAGAGCTGAATATAATAAGGTAGGAAGAAGATAGTGCCCCCAGTGGTTGAGCGGATTATGAACCTTAATACAGCAGGAAGAGGATTATGGTGCCCCTAGTGGCAGAGCTGTATATGACCCTTATAACGTCAGGAAGGCGATATATTGCCCCTAGTGGTGGATCTGATTCTACCCCTTATTACAGCAGGAAGATGTAGTGCCCCTAGTGCTAAAACTGTCTATGACTCTTATTACGGTAGAAAGAAGAGATACAGTGCCCCCAGTGGTAGAGCTGATTATGACCCATATGACAGCAGGAAGAGGATTATGGTGCCCCAAGAGTAGAGCTGTATATGACCCTTATAACGTCAGGAAGACTATATGGTGCCCCTAGTGGTGGAGCCGATTTTACTCCTTATTACAGCAGGAAGATGTAGTGGTAGAGCTGCATATAAAGCTTATTACGTTAGAAGGAAGATATAATGCCCCTAGCGGTGAAGCTGATTCTACCCCTTATTACAGTAGAAGGTATAGTGCCCCTAGTGGTAGAGCTGTATATGATACATATTATGGTAGAAGGAAGGTATAGTGTCCCTAGCGGTGGAGCTGATTCTACCCATTACAGCAGGAAGATGTAGTGTCCCTAGTGGTGGATCTGATTCTATCCCTTATTACAGCAGGAAGATGTAGTGCCCCTAGTGGTGGATCTGATTCTATCCCTTATTACAGCAGGAAGATGTAGTGCCCCTAGTGGTGGATCTGATTCTACCCCTTATTACAGCACGAAGATGTAGTGCCCCTAGTGGTAGAGCTGATTCTACCCCTTATTACAGCAGGAAGATGTAGTGCCCCTAGTGGTAGAGCTGTCTACGATCCTTATTACAGTAGAAGGAAGATGTAGTGCCCCTAGCAGTGGAGCTGATTCTACCCCCCTATTACAGCAGGAAGATGTAGTGCCCCTAGTGGAAGAGCTGATTCTACCCCTTATTACAGCAGGAAGATGTAGTGCCCCTAGTGGTAGAGCTGATTCTACTCCTTATTACAGCAGGAAGATGTAGCGCCCCTAGTGGCAGAGCTGATTCTACCCCTATTACAGCAGGAAGATGTAGTGCCCCTATTGGTAGAGCTGATTCTACTCCTTATTACAGCAGGAAGATGTAGTGTCCCTAGTGGTGGATCTGATTCTACTCATTACAGCAGGAAGATGATTATGGTGCCCCTAGTGGTAGAGCTGTATATGACCCATATTACGGTAGAAGGAAGGTTATAGCGCCCCTAGCGGTGGATCTAATTCTACCCCCGCGGATAGGCCCCACCACCCAGGCCTCGCTCCCCCGGTATGTAGAAGGCTCCTAGTCATGAGGGGAAGAGAAGAATCCCGGCTAACACACACACATGTATACAGAGCCTCCCTCTATCATGGCGGCTCTGGGAGGTGAGGCCTCTCCTCAGTCCGCCATCTTCCCTCACGCACAGCACGGTGTAATGTGGCGGTGTGTACGATTACCTGATCCCGCTCTGTGTCCTCCTCTTCTTCCCTCACACCGTGTGCCGGTCCCGGCCTCTCTCCTTCGCTCACCGAACGGCGGACACCTCCTGCCCACACAAAGCACCGAGCACCTCGCTACTACCCCCTGCGAAAGAATGCGCGTCCACACACTCCAGGCTTTCCCCTGGCGTGCGCGCCCCTCAGCCCCGAGCGGATCGTAACCCACCGCCTCCTCCGCAACGTGCGCGTCCACGGACCCCCAGGATTTTCCTCAGAGAGCGTACGCGCGCCCCCGCTCCTCGCTTATCTCAGCCTGTGGAACCCGCCAAAAGACGGCGCGCGCCTGCAGGCTGTGTGATCGCCAGAGCTTCTTGTGACGCCATTTTGGTTTTTGTTGTCAGAGTCAGTCAGTGGGCGAGTGAGGGCGCTGTGTGACCTGAGCTCAGCCCAGAAATGGGCACAGAGGAGATGATAGGTGGCCCTCATGTCTCCTCAGTACCTATAGTGTTAATCATACATATCTACACCAATCTCCTCAGTCACCTCAACACTTATCCCAGTCACCTCAACATTTATCCCAGTCACCTCAACACTTATCCCAGTCACCTCAACATTTATCCCAGTCACCTCAACACTTATCCCAGTCACTTCAACACATATCCAAGTCACTTCAACACTTATCCCAGTCACCTCAACACTTATCCCAGTCACCTCAACACTTATCCCAGTCACCTCAGCACTTATCCCAGTCACCTCAACACTTATCCCAGTCACCTCAACACTTATCCCAGTCACCTCAACATTTATCCCAGTCACCTCAACATTTATCCCAGTCACCTCAACATTTATCCCAGTCACCTCAACACTTATCCCAGTCACCTCAACACTTATCCCAGTCACCTCAACATTTATCCCAGTCACCTCAAAATTTGTCCCAGTCACCTCAACACTTATCCCAGTCACCTCAACACTTATCCCAGTCACCTCAACACTTATCCCAGTCACCTCAACATTTATCCCAGTCACCTCAACACTTATCCAAGTCACCTCAACACTTATCCCAGTCACCTCAACACTTATCCAAGTCACCTCAACACTTATCCCAGTCACCTCAACATTTATCCCAGTCACCTCAACACTTATCCCAGTCACTTCAACACTTATCCCAGTCACCTCAACATTTATCCCAGTCACCTCAACACTTATCCCAGTCACCTCAACATTTATCCCAGTCACCTCAACACTTATCCCAGTCACCTCAACATTTATCCCAGTCACCTCAACACTTATCCCAGTCACCTCAACACTTATCCCAGTCACCTCAACACTTATCCCAGTCACCTCAACACTTATCCCAGTCACTTCAACACTTATCCCAGTCACCTCAACACTTATCCAAGTCACCTCAACACTTATCCCAGTCACCTCAACACTTATCCAAGTCACCTCAACACTTATCCCAGTCACCTCAACACTTATCCAAGTCACCTCAACACTTATCCCAGTCACCTCAACATTTATCCCAGTCACCTCAACATTTATCCCAGTCACCTCAACACTTATCCCAGTCACCTCAACACTTATCCCAGTCACCTCAACACTTATCCCAGTCACTTCAACACTTATGTGTAAATAATAGGTGCGCTAAAACAATATGATGCATAAACAAATATACAAATAATGCACAATTGCATAAAGTGATGAAGTGAGATCAATGTGATATCAATGATTGAAAGTCCAAAATCCCACTGAGTGCCTTGGATAAACTCAAAACTTATAGGTGCAAAAAACTCTTAAAAATGTTGTGCATTCCCAAAGTCCACAAGAGCTCCAAGTGTTGAAGGTTGAAAAGGTGCACTGTATATGGCCGGTGCTCTATAGTGAAAAATCCCACCACCAACACGCTATCCTCCTTACCAAATGCAATGAATTGGAAAGCAAAATTCATTAGATGCTGTTGGGAGGGAGGAATCAAAATCACCACCCTGTGAAAATGCAGGATAGGCCTCTTACCAAAAATCAGGTAACTCAGCGCAGGGAATATACATAGGTGATGCCTTTTCAATCTGTAGTGATCGGTGGCTGTTTTCTCTAATGATCCGTCTCGTTACTGACTCTCCAGGTTAAACATGGGCATGATGTAAGAAAAAACATATGCAGACCATGGCGTGATATCCCCGGGATAATTTAATGAATAACAAGTGTTGCACTTACATTCAATATGGAAAACAGTGGCGACAATACAGACTGGTTGCCTGACTCGGCTGCAGACCGAGCAGTGCTGGACGTCCGTGGCGGCGCGACACGCCTCCTCTCTGTCGCGCCGCCACGGACGTCCAGCACTGCTCGGTCTGCAGCCGAGTCAGGCAACCAGTCTGTATTGTCGCCACTGTTTTCCATATTGAATGTAAGTGCAACACTTGTTATTCATTAAATTATCCCGGGGATATCACGCCATGGTCTGCATATGTTTTTTCTTACATCATGCCCATGTTTAACCTGGAGAGTCAGTAACGAGACGGATCATTAGAGAAAACAGCCACCGATCACTACAGATTGAAAAGGCATCACCTATGTATATTCCCTGCGCTGAGTTACCTGATTTTTGGTAAGAGGCCTATCCTGCATTTTCACAGGGTGGTGATTTTGATTCCTCCCTCCCAACAGCATCTAATGAATTTTGCTTTCCAATTCATTGCATTTGGTAAGGAGGATAGCGTGTTGGTGGTGGGATTTTTCACTATAGAGCACCGGCCATATACAGTGCACCTTTTCAACCTTCAACACTTGGAGCTCTTGTGGACTTTGGGAATGCACAACATTTTTAAGAGTTTTTTGCACCTATAAGTTTTGAGTTTATCCAAGGCACTCAGTGGGATTTTGGACTTTCAATCATTGATATCACATTGATCTCACTTCATCACTTTATGCAATTGTGCATTATTTGTATATTTGTTTATGCATCATATTGTTTTAGCGCACCTATTATTTACACATCCTATTCACTGAAGCACAGTTCAGGTAGCAGCTTTCACTCATTGAATACCAGCGCACCTTCACACACATTCATTCAACTTCAACACTTATCCCAGTCACCTCAACACTTATCCAAGTCACCTCAACACTTATCCCAGTCACCTCAACACTTATCCAAGTCACCTCAACACTTATCCCAGTCACCTCAACACTTATCCAAGTCACCTCAACACTTATCCCAGTCACTTCAACACTTATCCCAGTCACCTCAACACTTATCCAAGTCACCTCAACACTTATCCCAGTCACCTCAACACTTATCCAAGTCACCTAAACACTTATCCCAGTCACCTCAACATTTATCCCAGTCACCTCAACACTTATCCCAGTCACCTCAACACTTATCCCAGTCACCATTATTCATCCTCACTTGTCCATACCTCACAACTTGAGAATGAGGGAGGCAGAGACCTGCGGCGCACTATGCGGGCTGTGGTGAAATTTCACAGTGGGAGGGAATTAAAGGGCACGGTTTACCGCTTCCATACCGGGCAGTGACACCCCCTTCCCGGCCAGGCCAATTTTCAGCTTTTAGCGTTGTTGCATTTTGAATGACAATTGCGCTGTCATGCAACACTGTACCTAAACCAAATTTATGTCATTTTTCCCCCACAAATAGAGATTTCTTTTGGTGGTATTTGATCGCCGCAAGGTTTTTTCTTTTTTGCTACACTAAATAAAAAGAGACCGAAAAGTTTGAAAAAAAAAATGTTTTTGTTTGTTATAAAATTTTGTAAATAGATACGTTTTTTCTTGCACTGATGAGGAGGGGACTGATATGCAGCACTGATGGGCACTGATATATGGCACTGATGGGGTAGCATCAGAGACACCTATCTCCGTAGACGTCTGTTTAGAGGAAACGCGTCAGAGAGGAGCACCGCATCGTCATCGCTAGTCGCCGTAGACCGTACTGCAGACGGCCACGGCCTCTCTACCACCGGTTCGATTTTCTTGTGACCATTTGAAGAACGCCAATGTAAGTGCATTTGATTGTATGTTTGAATAAACACCAAAGGTACTGCACTATGGTCTGGTTTCTATCTCTATGAGACACATGTGGAAGTCCTTATCCGTGACGGTAGAGAGACATACTCTTGGGAAGAGGCACTATGACATCGGTTTGATATACGCCCTATTATCGAGCGATCTGGTAAGAGGCTGCATTTATCACTTGTTTGTTTCACCTGCTCTCCCGGAATCCTTACTACATCACTGAGTAGACACTTCGCCCTTGACCCTCTCCCTTTCGGTAAGGGGCTAATCCTCAACAAGGTGGTGGGACCTATCTGCACCAGACAAGCCCAAGGGGAATCTACTAGGTGGATTCACCAGAAGCCTGTATGGGAATAATTGGGACTATTTGCACCTTTTTCTAATGTATTTCACCTATTTCACAGAGGTGGCTACAGTTGAATTATTGGACACTTTATGTTGAACATTTTCAGTGTGCACGTTTATGTTGTCCTGTTTGAATTTCACCGGATTGATATTGTTATATCACATCCATTTTTCACAGTCACCTTTATGTTTATGCATAGGAGTAGATAGTGATACTATATACCCATTCTGATTGCACATCAACCAAGGCACACACAACAGGAGTGTGGTAGATACTTAGTATAGTGTCATACACCTCCTGACGTGTGACACATGTGAATTTAGCGCACTTGATTTTTTCCTTTATTATTCTTTATCACCTTTGGTTCTAAGGTTGCAGCTTATTCACTTTAAAGATCCTGCGCACCAATACCTTTTACACACACTAATGTAATTGCAATTGCCGAAGGATGGGTCAGAAATTTACTAAGTAATACCCAGCAACACTACAGTTCTGTCTCGGAGATATGAGGCGGGGCGGTGTAGTCCGCTTTGACGATATGGGAACCAATGAATGCGAAGGGGGAGGTCCCCTGGTTGCATTCATAAGCCCGAGTTTAGCAGCATACCAGCGTCCTCAGTTGAAGTCCACGTGACGAAACGCGTCGCACGTACGTTGCTACCTAGGAGACCGAGGGGGTTGCCAGCTGATGTTCCGGAACTCGATTTGAGCCGCGGTCTGTCAAATCCCGGTGGAAGGAGGCGTTTCAGCTCGCGGACGGCGAGCAACGGTACACCCGGTCCCAGATTATTGTATATGCCTTTGCAAGTTTTATTATATGTAAGCAGATTGATTGAGGGGGTTCAGGGTGTTATATTTGAAATAAAGCCTAAGCAATATTACACTATCCTCTGTTCCCTGTTGTCTGCTTGCATTTTGACTGGCTGTGATACGGTGCCTGACCCTAAGTTGGAGGAAGCAGCTAAAGGTCTTCTGGAATCACTGGAGGCGGCTCGATATCCGGGGGCAAAGGCTCATGCAGCTGATGCATACAGGCTCAGACTAATGCCCCATACACACGACCGATCGGCCGATTGTAGGCTTGTTAGTATGATGCTTCCGACAGCCGACAGCGCACTTTCGGCCGAAAAGAATCAGTCATCTAGGCATTAAAATTTTTGTTGGCCAACACCAGAACGGCCGATTGTTCGCCAGTCAGTACAGAATTCGGCCGACAATCAGCAGATTTGCAAGACTGGGCATGCTCAGAAAAAGAAAAAAGACAAGGAAAGTTAACCATCACATGACATCACTTCTGCAGTCGGCTGTTGTTGGCCGACAAAATTCGTGTGCAGTCTTTTGCAGTTTTCAACAGACACGACAGCCCTGGACAAAAGACGGCCGATCGTTCGGCCGACGATCGGTACGTGTGTACGAGGCTTAATGTGAGATGTGGTGATTGTCCATTACTAAGGGGAGCACGAAAGGTGTGGTGAAGGCTGCTGATCCTCTGTTAACCACTTAAGCCCCGGAAGATTTTACCCCCTTCCTGACCAGGGGGTTTTTTGCGATTTTTTACTGCGTGACTTTAACGGACAATTGCGTGGTCGTGCGACGCTGTACCTAAACAAATTTCACATCCTTTTTTTCCCACAAACAGAGCTTTCTTTTGGTGGTATTTGATCACCTGTGCGATTTTTTGATCATGCGCTATAAACAAAAAAAGAGCGTCAATTTTGCAAAAATAACAATATTTTTCACATTTTTTTTATATGAAATTCCCCAATAAAAAATGTAAAAATCAAAATTTTTTAACATTTTCAGCCAATTTGTTTTATGCTTCATATGTTTGGTAAAAAAAAAAATCACAAAAAGCGTATTTTGATTGGTTTGCGCAAAAGTTATCGCGTTTACTAACAAAGGGAAAGATTTTTGTCATTTTTGGTGGGTTTTTTTAACGAGTAATGGCGGCCATCTGCGATTTTTTTTTGCGAGACTGCGACATTGCGGCGGACAGATCGGACCCTTGACTGACATTTTTGACACTTTTGGGGGTACCAGTGACATTACTGCAGTAATCAGTGCTATACATATGCACTGTTACTGTAAAATTACACTGGCAGGGAAAGGGTTAACTGTATTGGAGAGGGAGGGGTTAAGTGTGTCCTAGGGGCGTGTTTCTAACTGTGATGGGACATGGCTACTATTGTAAAAACAGAGATCAACGGTTCTACATAGTAGAACCGTCTGATCTCCATTTTTACACAGGGAAGAATGACAGGCGGCTTTGTTTACATAAGCCGCCTGCCTTTCTCCCGCTCTACCGATGATCGTAGAGTGACCGGCGGACATCGGGTCCGCCGGTCACACGCGCGGACTCCTCCGTGAACGAGCCGCGGCAGGCGCGCGCTCGCCCGCTATTGGCTCACAAACCGGTCACAGGCTAGTGACGTATATATACGTCACTTTGCCTGGCCGGGGCTTACCGCCGCAGTATATGTACTTGCGGCGGTCGGCAAGCGGTTAAGGAACACGGGTGTCTTTTAGCCGAGGAGATTACATCTTGAAAAAAGTTTTTCCTGCTTAAAGATTGGACATTCTAATTTTAACCATTCATGTTATGTGGACATTAATATCATGAATCACTATCATGCTATCACATAGTATGATTAAGCGCCGCTGAATGTGTTGCATGCCGTACTATGACCATACACTGTGATCTGCATTTACGCATTTTTATATATAGTTTTTCAATAAATATGTAAAAAGTGTGGGGTGTATTTGTATTCAGCCCCCTCTACTCTAAAACCTCTAAGTGCCGGTTCATATTTCTGCGATGCGGGAACGCTGCGAATATGCAGCGTGTTCCCGCATCGCATCCGCACCCCTGGCAGTTCACACTGCCATATGCGATACGCTGGGGGTGTCAATTAAAAGTTAATGACACCCCCAGATCAGATCGCATATCACAGTGAGATCTGTAAGTTCGCACAGAATCGGATCGCACAAGTGTGAACCACCATGCGATCCGATTCTACTGCGGACCAAAAAAAGGGTCCTGTACGAGTTGGGTGCGATTGCGGTGCTGTATGGCTGGATTTGCACTGCACAGACATCGCATGTAATTTTAGGAACAGTGCGCTCCGAATTACATGTGATCTCTGTGATCGCAGAAATGTGAACCGGCACTGACTAATATCTAGTGGAACCAATTGCCTTCAGAAGTCACCTAATCAGTAAATAGAGTCCTAAATAAATCGCAGTATATATACAGCTGTTCTGTGAAGCCCTCAGAGGTTTGTTAGAGAACCTTAGTGAACCAACAGCATCAGGAAGGCCAAGAAACACACCAGACAGGTCAGGGATAAAGTTGTGGAGAAGTGTAAAGCAAGGTTAGGTTTTAAAAAAAATATCCCAAGCTTTGAACATCTCACGGAGCACTGTTCAATCCATCATCCGAAAATGGAAGAGTATGGCACAACTGCAAACCTACCAAGACATGGCCGTCCACCTAAACTGACAGGCCGGGCAAGGAGAGCAGTAATCAGAGAAGCAGCCAAGAGGCCCATGGTAACTCTGGAGGAGCTGCAGAGATCCACAGCTCAGGTGGGAGAATCTGTCCACAGGACAACTATTAGTCGTGCGCTCCACAAATCTGGCCTTTATGGAAGATTGGCAAGAAGAAAGCCATTGTTGAAAGAAAGTCAAAAGAAGTCCCATTTGCAGTTTGCGAGAAGCCATGGGGGGGGGGGGGTACAGAAAACATGTGGAAGAAGGTGCTCTCGTCAGATAAGACCATAATTTAACTTTTTTTGGCCTAAAAGCAAAACGCTATGTGTGGCGGAAAACTAACACTGTACATCGCCCTGAACACACCATCCCCCACCGTGAAACATGGTGGTGGCAGCATCGTGTTGTGGGGATGCTTTTCTTCAGCAGGGACAGGGAAGCTGGTCAGAGATGATGGGAAGATGGATGGAGCCAAATACAGGGCAATCTTAGAAGAAAACCTGTTGACTGGGGCAGAGGTCCTCCTTCAAGCAGAACGACGACCCTAAACATACAGCCAGAGCTACAATGGAATGGTTTAGATCAAAGCATATTCATGTGTTAGAATGGCCCAGGCAAAGTCCAGACCTAAATCCAGTTGAGAATTCTTTGGCAAGACTTAAAAACTGCTGTTCCCAGACGCTCTCCGTCCAATCTGACAGAGCTTGAGCTATTTTTGCAAAGAAGAATGGGCAAAAATTTCCCTCTCTAGAGGTGCAAAGCTGGTAGAGACATCCCCAAAAAGACTTGCAGCTGTAACTGCAGGGAAAGGTGGTTCTACAAAGTATTGACTCGGGGGGGGGGGGGGGGTGAATACAAATGCACACCACACTTTTCACAAGTTTATTTGTGAAAAACACTTTGAAAACCATTTAGCATTTTCCTTTCACTTCACAATTATGTGCCACTTTGTGTTGGTCTATCACATAAAATCTCAATAAAACACATTTACGTTTTTTGGTTGTAACATGGCAAAATGTGAAAAATTTCAAGGGGTGTGAATACTTTTTCAAGGCACTGTATATACTTTGAGAAAGCCTGCTACACATCTGGATCCTGAGGAAGCCCAATGTGTGGGTGAAACGCGTCTATCCATCACATTACAGGATGTGCTGCAATACACCTTCTAGAGACTGTATTCTCCTATTTACATATAATTCTTGCCTCATAACCCCTTTTACATCATCCTTAGTCACCCAACATTCCTCCATAGACACCCAGCACCTATAATCCTAGTCACTTACCTCTTCTACATCCTTCTTAGTCACCCACACCCTTCCATAGTCATCTAGCACCTATTATCCTAGTCACCTACCTATTCTACATTCTCCTTAGTCATCCAACATCCCTCTATTGTCACCCAGCACCTATTATCCTAGTCACCTACCCTTTCTAAATACTCCTTAGTCACCCAACACCCCTCCATAGTCACCCAGCACCTATTATCCTAGTCATCTACCCCTTCTACATCCTCCTTAGTAACCCACCATTCCTCCATAGTCACCCAGCACATATTATCCTAGTTATCTACCCTTCTACATCCTCCTTAGTCACCCAACACCCTCCATTGTCACCCAGCACCTATTATCCTAGTCACCTACCCCTTCTACCTCCTCCTTAGTCACCCAACATCCCTCCATAGTCACCCAGCACCTATTATCCTAGTCACCTACCCCTTCTACCTCCTCCTTAGTCATCCAACATCCCTCCATTGTCACCCAGCACCTATTATCCTAGTCACCTACACCTTCCTTAGTCACTCAACACCCTGCCATAGTCATCTAGCACCTATTATCCTAGTTACCTACCTCTTTTACATACCTGTAGTCATCCAACACCCCTCCATAGTCACCCAGCACCTATTATCCTAGTCACTTACCCCTTCTACATTCTCCTTAGTCACTCAACATCCCTTTATAGTCACCCAGCGCCTATTATCCTAGTCATCTTCCCTTCTACATTCTCCTTAGTCACCCAATATTCTTCCATAGTCACCCAGCACATATTATCTTAATTATCTACTCTTCTACATCCTCCTTAGTCACCCAATATCCCTCCATAGTCACCCAGCACCTATTATCCTAGTCACCTACCCCTTCTACTTCCTCCTTAGTCACCTAACACCCTCCATAGTCATCTAGCTCCTATTATCCTAGTCACCTACTTGCTCCTTAGTCATCCAACACCCCTCCATTGTCACCCGGCACCTATTATCCTAGTCACCTACCAATTCTACACCCTCCTTAGTCACCCAACATCCCTCCATGGTCACCCAGCACCTATTATTCTGGTTATCTACCGTTCTACATCCTCCTTAGTCACCCAACATTCCTCCATAGTCACCCAGTACATATTATCCTAGTTATCTACCCTTCTACATTCTCCTTAGTCACCCAACACCCTCCATAGTCATCTAGCTCCTATTATCCTAGTCACCTACCCCTTCAACATCCTCTTAGTCAACCAAAATCCCTACATAGTCACCCAGCACCTGTTAACCTAGTCACCTACCCCTTCTACATCCTCTTAGTACCCCAACATCCCTCCATAGTCTCCCAACAAACAACTACTATCATAGACACCCAACACTCATTTACCTATCACAGTGAACCCATTAGGTGTTATTTTAGTCACCTACCCCTTCTACATCCACCTTAGCCACCTTAAACCTATTACTCTAATCACCCACCCATTTTCTGCATTCTCCAGTTTTATCCCACGCTCCTCCACATGTCACAGTGAACACATTACATATTATCCTGGTCACCTACCCCTTCTGAATCCTCCCTAGTCATCCACCTTCCACCTGTCATAGTAAGCATATTACATATTATTCTAATCACCAAACAATCCTTCATAGTCATCCAGCACCTATTATCCTAGTCATCAATTACTTTAGTATTCCAGGCCAGTCATCCAACACCCTTTCACCTGTCAGAGTAAACCCATTACTTATTACCTACACCTTTTAACCACTTGCCGACCGGTCACGTTGACCGTACTGCGGCAAAGTGGCTCGATACCGTCCAGCGACGTAGACCTACGTCGCTGGACTCCTCCCCCTGTAGGCGGCGCTCGCGCGCCGCCGGAGGCGCGCTCCCGCTGTTTTCAGTCACAGCGGGAGTCGGGCCAGGGGAGGAGTGGCGGCGATCGCTGTTGCTCTTCCCCGATCGTCGGGGAATCGAGTATAGAGATCCGCCCGCTTGTGTAAACAGAGCGGCGCGGATCTCCTAAGTGACAAGGATTGACAGATTGCAGTGTTCAGCATAGCTGAACCTTCGATCTGTCCTTGTGTCACTCAGTTACCTCCCCCCCCCACACGTCAGTAAGCACCAGGCATACATTAACCCCTCCCTCTCCAATAAAATGAACCCCTTCCCTGCCAGTGTCATTTTTACAGTAACAGAGCATATTTATAGCACTGATTACTATAGAAATGTCACTGGTAACCCCAAAAGTGTCAAAAATGTCAGTCAAGGGTCCGATCTGTCCGCCGCAATGTCGCAATCCCGCAAAAAAAAAAATCGCAGATCGCCGCCATTACGCGTTAAAAAAAAAAACACCAAAAATGACAGAAATCTTTCCCTTAGTTAGTAAACGCAATAACTTTTGCGCAAACCAATCAAAATTATTGTGATTTTTTTTTACCAAACATATGAAACAGAAAACAAATTGGCCAAAAATTTAAAAAAATTTAGATTTTTACATTTTTTTGGGGGGGAGTTTCATATAAAAAAATGTTAAAAATATTGTTATTTTTTCAAAATAAACGCTTTTTTTTTGTTTATAGCGCAAAAAGTAAAAATCGCACAGGTGATCAAACACCACCAAAAGAAAGCTCTGTTTGTGGGAAAAAAAGGACGTAAATTTCGTATGGGTACAGCGTCGCACGACCGCGCAATTGTCAGTTAAAGTTGCACAGCGCCCAATCGCAAAAAGTGGCCTGGACGTAAGACAGCAAAATCCTCCGGGGGTAAAGTGGTTAAATTCTCCCTAACCACCCAACATCCCCCCATTCTACATAGTCAAACCAGCATCTTGTATCCTAGTCAACTAACCTTTCTACATCCTCTCTTTTCACGTAACACTCCTCCACCTTATAATGAACCCATTACATATTATCCTAGTTACCTACTGCTTCTACATCCCCTTAGTTACCCAACACTCTTCCAAATCCACCCAGCACCTATTATCCTAGTCTCCTACCCCTTCTGCATCCTATCTTTTCTCTAAACACTCCCCCACCTGTAATAGTACTGTAAGCCCATTACATATTATCTAAATCACCCAATGATCTTTATAGTCACCCAGTACCTATTATACTAGTCACCTACCCTGACTGAATCTTCTTATACAAATGGAACACTTCTGTATCCTCCACTGTGACCCCCATAACATATTATCCTAGTTAACGCAATCCCCCTCCATCAGACTCAGCCATCCAATCCTCTTCCGGTCATCTCAGCACCTAATACACAGGTGTCAAACACAAGGCCCGCGGGCCGAATGCGGCCCCCCAGGCCATTTCATGTGGCCCTCGCACCTCTCATGCAGCTGTAGCAGCCCCCTTGTCCCTGCCCCCACCTTTTCTCTGTAGTCGGCAGCAGAGAGGACAGAACTCCTTTGCCAGATCCTGCAGTACTCTGTGCAGCTGCAGAAAGGCTTGTCTTTGCCCCCCCTCCTCTTCAGCAGTCCGCATCAGAGAGGAGGGCAGAACTCCTCCTACAGATCCTGCACCTCTCTATGCAGCAGCAACACCACCTTGCCTCTGCTTCCCCTGGTCTTAGCATTCAGCAGACTCTGGAAGCTGACTCCAGCCCTTCTCTGGTTCTCCTCCAGACCCTGCACTTCTTCCCAGATCCACCCTCTGGTAAGGGGGTGCATTGTGATGTAAGTGTGTAAGGGGGCTTGGGGTGCTCTGGACATCTAATCTTACAGATATAACCGCCCCTTTAAAGGGAAACCATAATGCTGATGCGGCCTGCGATGGAAGTAGAGTTTGACACCCCTGACCTAATATCTTAACCACCCAACACTTATTCAGGCTCTGCAATCCCCCCATAACCCGTTATCCTTGTCCTCAAACCCTCTACGCTCCAAAGTTATCCCATAAGCTAATATCCTAATATGCAACCCTTATTCACCCTGGTCACCCGAAATGTTTTTATAGTCCACCTATTATTTCAGACACTTAAAGTGGTTGTAAACTCTATAAAAAAAAAAAAATAAAAAAAAAAAAACCTGCAAGACAAAGGCATAATGAGCTAGTATTCATCACATACTAGCCCATTATGTGTAACTTACCTTAAAACGAAGCCCCGACACGGACCCCCGGACATCGCTGCGGGCGCTGCCATGGTCCCTCGTCGTCTCTTCCGGGTTCGGCGGCTCCGGCGCGCTGATTGGCCGGAAGAGACGGCTCCGGCGCGATGATTGGCCGGAGCCGCGATGACGTCACCCCCGCGCATGCGCGCGGGAGTTTTTTTCCGGCAAGCTCCCGGCAACTTAATTGAAGGTCCCCCGGACCTTCAGAGCGCATGCACTGTAAATATCTCCTAAACCGTGCCGGTTTAGGAGATATTATTTGTACCTACAGGTAAGCCTTATTATAGGCTTACCTGTAGGTAAAAGTGTCAAAAAGCGGGATACTACCGCTTTAATATTCCTTCAAACTTTCCAGTCTTCCAAGCAACTATTCTAATGCAAACCCATTTCATCCTCCTCAGTCACCTTATTTAACTAGCCCTCTGTAATCCCTAGTCACTCCAGCATCTATTGTTCCTCTATTCTTTTTGGGTACCCTAACACCAATTATTTTAGTTACCCAACCATCTTCTATCCTCCACAGTGACCTGTTATTATATAGAATCAAGATTTCTCTGCAACAGATTTCCAGCCAATATCATCCTAATAGTTTTGACACCCTGTGCTCAAAGGATGACAATGGGCACCCTTCAACCCAGAAGAAGAATACAGCTAGATTGGGGAGCATGTTAGTCTAGGACAGCTTTTTTCAACCAGGCGTCCTAACAACCAATGACATCATTGGTTAATATGGAGGACTTATGTGCCTTGATACAATCCTGTCTCGGAGGTCTACACACAATTCCTTGGCCTATATGGTTTGGTTTGTGCTCTGACATGCACAGTTAACTGTGGGACCTTATATAGACAGGTGTGTGACTTTCCAAATCATGTCCAATCAACTGGATTTACCACAGGTGGACTCCATACAAGTTGTAGAAACATCTCAAGGATGATCAGTGGAAAAAGGATGCACCTGAGCTCAGTTTTGAGTGTCATGGCAAAGGCTGTGAATACTTATGTACATGGGATTTCTTTTCTTTTTTTTTCAGTTTTTTTTATTTTTAATTAATTTGCAAAGATTTCAAACATACTTTTTTTATGTTGTCATTATGGGATATTGTTTGTAGAATTTTGAGGAAAATAATGAATTGAATCCATTTTGGAATAAGGGTGTAACATAACAAAATGTGGAAAAAGTGAAGCGCTGTGAATACTTTTAAGATGCACTATATGTAAAACTATTACCGTATATACTCGAGTATAAGCCGAGTTTTTCAGCACATTTTTTGTGCTGAAAACGTCCCCCTCGGCTTATACTCGAGTCAAAAAAAAAAAAATGTCCCCAGTTGGCCTTACGTGCTGTAGATTTAAAAATGGCGCCGCCCGGCGCCAACATGTCACCGTGCATGCGCCGCCCCCGCTCGGGACAGACCGTACACATTCGGCTATTCCCAGGAATAGCCGAACGTATACGAGCTTTCCCGAGCGGCGGCGGCGCATGCGCAATGACGTGTCGGCGCCGGGCGGCGCCATTTATAAATTTAAGGTGCCTCTGGAACAGGTAAGTGAAACACAGCTGCACTACCTGCCATTATGCGGGCATACTTCAAGGGATGCACTGCATCTCCTGTAGTATGCCCGCAGCCCTGCATTCTCCTGTACCATGCCCGCAGCCCTGCATTCTCCTGTACCATGCCTGCAGGCCTGCACTCTCCTGTACTATGCCCGCTGCCCTGCATTCTCCTGTACCATGCCCGCAGCCCTGCATTCTCCTATACCATGCCCGCTGCACTGCATTCTCCTGTACCATGCCCACAGCCCTGCATTCTCCTGTACCATGCCCGCAGCCCTGCATTCTCCTGTACCATGCCCGCTGCCCTGCATTTTCCTGTATAATGCCCGCAGCCCTGCATTCTCCTGTACCATGTCCGAAGCCCTGCATTCTCCTGTACGATGCCCGCAGCCCTGCATTCTCCTGTACCATGCCCGCCGCCCTGCATTCTCCTGTACCATGCCCGCCGCCCTGCATTCTCCTGTACCATGCCCGCAGCCCTGCATTCTTCTGTACCATGCCTGCAGCCCCGCATTCTCCTGTACCATGCCCACTGCCCTGCATTCTCCTGTACCATGCCCGCCGCCCTGCATTCTCCTGTACCATGCCCGCAGCCCTGCATTCTTCTGTACCATGCCTGCAGCCCTGCATTCTCCTGTACCATGCCCGCTGCCCTGCATTCTCCTGTACCATGCCCACCACCCTGCATTCTCCTGTACCATGCCTGCAGCCCTGCATTCTCCTGTACCATGCCCACAGCCCTGCATTCTCCTGTACCATGCCCACAGCCCTGCATTCTCCTGTACCATGCTCGCAGCCCTGCATTCTCCTGTACCATGTCCGCAGCCCTGCATTCTCCTGTACCATGTCCGCAGCCCTGCATTCTCCTGTACCATGCCCGCAGCCCTGCATTCTCACCCTAGGCTTATACTCGAGTCAGTCATTTTTCCCATTTTTTTGTGGTAAAATTAGGGGCCTCGGCTTATACTCGGGTCGGCTTATACTTGAGTATATACGGGGGGTGGGGGGGTTAGTTTTATTTTTACATTTAAGAATGCGGAGCCCCGAGATTGTACAGAATTTTAAAGGGTACCTTGTCTGAAAAAAGGTTGAGAAACACTGGCCTTGGGTGACAGCACTGGAGAGTGGCTGAATATAACAGACAAAGCTGCTATTTTATTTTTTACAGCGCCTTCTTTTTTTTCCCCCAAGCTGGAACTGGAAATATAAGTTTTAAAATGGACCATAGGTCAATTTTGTGGAAGAGAAGCGCAAGCTTTGGAGGAACGCTGGCCTCCCCTTCAGGCAATCCTGCCTCGAAAGCTGGAACTACAGCTTCAGTTAAGTCGGGCTCACACTGGAGTGCTGCGTTTTTGCCGCAGAGCAGGAGTATGTGCGTTTTTTGTGCATTTTACATTTTACCTGTGTTTTTAGCCGAATCCATTGAAGTCTACTAGGGCGTGTGCCGCATTTTTTGAGCGTACACCAAAGATGTGGCATTCAGGAGGACTTTTGGTGCACTTTTAGAAAATGTGGCAAAAATGCACAACCTAATAGAAGTCAATGGGATTGTGGTCGAAACGCATCACACCAGTATGAACCCAACCTTAGCAATTAAATATAATTTTAAGAGCCGGTTCACACTAGCGCGACTTGTCAGCCTGACAAGTCGCGCTCCCTCGCAGTCCATTGACCGATACAGGACCCGTTCTAATAGGAGCGACACAAGTTGCTCCGACTTAGAAAAAGGGTCCTGTACTATTTCGGGGCGACCTCGGAGCGACTTGCATAGACTTCCACTATGTGAAGTCCCTGCAAGTCGCTCCGAAGTCGTGGTGCATGGTAATGCACAAGTCGCCCCCGAAGTAGTAAGGAGTCATGTCGCCTCAGTGTGAACCGGCTCTAAACCTACTTCTAATTTGTCAAAGGCTACACAGTACAACGCTCTGCTGTTGGTAAAAGAAACATTGTATAACATTATATTTTAAATGTAGCGACCTCCTTACCTTTTTACCAAAAGGAAATGTATCTTTTTTTTAAAGTTGGAGGGAAATTGAGAAGGGAAGTATTCTATGTTACTTTTTATGCTTGAACCTGCAAAGTAGTACTAAGCCCTCAGGCCCCGTTCACACCTGAGCGATTTTCTGCTTGAAGCTCTAAAACGCACAACAAGGCAAATCCTATTAATTTCAATGGCCCCTGTTCACATATGAGCGTTCTGTCGCCTGAAGCAAAAAGCCTGTTGCTAAAAAGAAAGTCCTTGAGCTTCTTTTTGGCAGATTTAAAAAAAAAAAGTGATGTCATCGCTAAATTCAGGGCTCCAGTCCTACAAGAACGCATGGGAACGGCGTTCCTGTAATTTTTCCACAGCAGGAACTCCATTCCTGTTAGCAGCCGCAGCTGAGGCAAAGGGGGCGTCAAAGCTCAAGTGGCACTGCCCGCTCACCACCTCCCTGTACCATGCCCGCAGCACTGCATTTTCCTGTACCATGCCCGCAGCCCTGCATTTTCCTGTACCATGCCCGCAGCCCTGCATTCTCCTGTACCATGCCCGCAGCCCTGCATTCTCCTGTACCATGTCCGCAGCCCTGCATTCTCCTGTACCATGCCCGCAGCCCTGCATTCTCCTGTACCATGCCCACAGACCTGCATTCTCCTGTACTATGCTCGCAGACCTGCATTCTCCTGTACCATGCCCGCAGACCTGCATTCTCCTGTACCATGCCCGCAGACCTGCATTCTCCTGTACCATGCCCGCAGCCCTGCATTCTCCTGTACCGTGCCCGCAGCACTGCATTCTCCTGTACCATGCCCGCTGCCCTGCATTCTCACCCTAGGCTTATACTCGAGTCAATCATTTTTCCCATTTTTGGGATGGCACACTGTGACGTCCAGGATTGGCCCTGCTGTGGGTGTGCGGGAAGGGGAGGGCATCTATGTCAACAGGGGGTAGTACACCCCTGATGGGGGGTGTCATCCTGGCATGCCCATCCTCCCCTCCCTCCGTCCTCCTCCTCCAGCGACCGCTGTAACAAAGTCCCGCCTCCTAGACAGGCTTCAGTAATAGGCGGAACACTAATCCAATGCAGGCAAATTGAATCAGTGTGACATGTATTATAGGAGCCGGTCTAGGAGGCGGGACCTTGTTACAGTGGCTGCTGGAGGAGGAGGGCCGAAGGAAGGGAGGACGGGCATGCCGGAATATTCAAATCCAAGATCCACGACACAGAGGGAGATCGCCGCTGTGTGTTATCTATCTAGACACTAATGAGGCTGCATTGCTGGGCATTTATGGGCACTGGTAAGGCTGCAGTGCTGGGCATTTATGGGCACTGGTAAGGCTGCAGTGCTGGGCATTTATGGGCACTGGTAAGGCTGCATTGCTGGGCACTAGTAAAGCTGTATTTGCTGGGCACTGGTAAGGCTGCATTTGATGGACACTGGTTGGGCACTCATGATGCTTCATTGATGGGCACTGGTCAGGCTGCATTGATGGGCACTGGTAAGGCTGCATTGCTGGGCACTAGTAAAGCTGCATTTGATGGGCACTGATGATGCTGCATTGATGGGCACTGGTCAGGCTGCACTGGTAAGGCTGCATTTGCTGGGCACTGGTAAGGCTGCATTTGATGGGCACTGGTTGGGCACTGATGATGCTGCATTGATGGGCACTGGTAAGGCTGCATTGATGGGCACTGGTAAGGCTGCATTTGATCGGCCCTCAGTCATTGCAACATGTTTTAGAAATTCCCTGCGAGGGAACTATTATCACACATTGTGGTGTGTTTTTTTTTTTTTTTTAATATAGCATACAGGTAAATTATTTATTGTTACATCTGTGCTATATTTATTTGTTTAAAGTGGTTGTAAACCCACTTTAAAGACTTTTACCTATAGGTAAGCCTATATTAAGGCGCTATAGGTATATAAATATCTCCTAAAAATGCACCATATACGAGATATTTACAGTGCATGCAGCCGATGACGTCATCGTCAGATGCGCTCTGAAGGAATGACCAACCGTGCCATTCCTTAAGAGCCCTATGCCGTGAACGGCGGATCCCGCGCATGTAATCGCACCATCTGATTGGCCGGAGGACGCGATCCAGGAAGCAGGACGGCCGAACATGTCGGCTGTCCTGTTGGTACTGCGGGGGCTTTGTTTTTAAGTAAGTACTTTATAATGAGCTTGTATGCGATGCATACTAGCTCATTATGCCTTTGTCTTTACAGGTTTTTTTTTTTTCACTTTTTTTTCAGAGGGTTTACTTCCTCTTTAATGCATGTGAATTTTGGAGTTGTCCTTGTAAAGTGGCACTTTACAATGAATGTTGCACTTTGTTAAAAAAGAAGTACGTATATACACGCACGCACGTTTTTTTTTATTTTTGAGGTGGGGGCGAGTTTCCACACTTTTTTTCCCCAGGACTTGACCTCTGGCTAAAATGGTCTATGAACAGCTGCATGCAATTAGTGCAGATATAAAAACACCAATATACATCTGGAGTATTGTGTCCAGTTCTGGTCGCCAATCCTCCGGAGGGATGTGTTGGAGCTGGAGAGAGTCCAGAGAAGGGCAACTAAACTAATTAGGGGATTGGAGGACCTTAATTATGAAGAGCGTCTGCAATCGCTTGATTTATTCTCCCTGGAGAAGAGACGCCTGAGAGGGGACATGATAGCAATTTATAAATATCTCAATGGTGATCTCAGCATAGAAAAAAAGCTATTCTGCCGAAAGGATTGCATGAGGACTCAAGGGCATACAATGCGATTAGAGGAGAGGCGTTTTAACCTCAGGCAATATGGGGGGTTCTTTCCTGTTAGGGCTACAAGATTGTGGAATTCTCTACCACAAGAGGTGGTTTCTGCGGGAAGTATGGTGGCTTTCAAAAGACTCTTAGACTTACATCTCAAGGATCAGAACATTCAGGGGTATGAGAAATGATTACGGCCACACACACCTATACAGGTTGAACTGGATGGACTATTGTCTTTATTCAACCTCACCTACTATGTAACATAGCGCTGCAATATTTTTATGATATACTTTATGGCCCCATAGACTTCAACAGATAGCGTTTTGTCACTCGTTTTATGCTCAAGCTCTTCTCCTCCCCCCTAGTGCTTTCTACTGGCTAAACAAAAACACCTGAAGCTGTAAAATTCTTGTAATACGCATCTAAAAGCTTTAGAAATGCTTGTAAAAGGCGGCAAAAACGCTTAAAAAAATGCCAGTAAATGACTACGCTCAGGTGTGCATAGAGCTTCTGTGTTTTTTAATCAACACATTGAGCAAAATAAAAAAAATATTCACTGGTAAACAATTTGTTAAAATTCTAACATTACAGTTCTCCATGCTGCTGGATCCTGCTCTATCAGTGCTTCTTCCCTGAACGTCTAGGAGTTAACAGTAGACAGTGCAGCCTTGAGTCAGTGTGTTAACCACTTGCCGACTGCCGCACGACTATTTACGTCGGCAGTCAGCCCCTCACAGGCAGAGCGACGTAGGGCTACGTCGCTAGCCTGTAAGGGTTTTGGGAGCGAGCGCGCGCCGCCGGATGCACGCTCCCGCTCGGTCACGGACCCCCCCCCCGCCGGGCACTCGCGATCGTCCGTGACAGCGGGAGAAAGGCAGGCGGCTAATGTAAACAAAGCCGCCTGTCAGTTCTCCCTGTGTAAGAATGATGATCAAACGGTTCTACTATGTAGGACCGTTGATCACTGTTCTTACACACACAGCCACAGCCAATCACAGTTAGAATCACGCCCCTAGGACACACTTAACCCCTCCCTCTCCAATACAGTTAACCCCTTCACTGCCAGTGTCATTTTTACAGTAACAGTGCATATGTATAGCACTGATTACTGTAGTAATGTCACTGGTAACCCCAAAAGTGTTAAAAATGTCAGTCAAGGGTCCGATCTGTCCGCCGCAATGTCACAGTCCCGCAAAAAAAATTGCAGATTGCCGCCATTACGGGTTAAAAAAAAAAAACAACAAAAATCTTTCCCTTTGTTAGTAAACGCAATAATTTTTGCGCAAACCAATCAAAATACGCTTTTTGCGATTTTTTTTTACCAAACATATGGTAAAAAAAAAAAAAAAATTGGCCTAAAATGTTAAAAAAAAACTTAGATTTTTACATTTTTTTGGGGGGAATTTCATATAAAAAATGTGAAAAATATTGTTATTTTTGCAAAATTGATGCTCTTTTTTTGTTTATAGCGCATGATCAAAAAAAAAAAAAAAAAAAAAAAAAAAAAAAAAAAAAAAAAAAAAAAAAATCGCACAGGTGATCAAATACCACCAAAAGAAAGCTCTGTTTGTGGGAAAAAAAGGACGCCAAATTCGTTTAGGTACAGCGTCGCACAACTGCGCAATTGTCTTTTGAAGTCATGCAGTGCCGAATCGCAAAATAGGCCCTGGTCAGGAAGGGGGTAAAATCTTCCGGGGCTTAAGTGGTTAAAGCAGAGTTCCACCCAAAAGTGGAACCTCCGCTTATCTGATTCCTCCTCCCCTCCAGTGCCACATTTGGCACCTTTCAGGGGGGAGCGGGTAGGTACGTCACCAGCTCGGCCCCACTCCTCCCCCCCCCCCCCCTGCTGCCGAGCTAGTAAGTGAGCGCAGCGCGCATATGCAGTAGTGTTCCATTACTGGCAATGGCAGCACCCGACAGCTGATGGAAACATTGGCTGGGGCACCGACATCGCTGGATTCCAGGACAGGTAAGTGTCTAAAGCCCCGTACACACGTAGCGATTGTCGGCCGTAAATATTCGGCCGCCGAACGATTGGCCGATTGTCGGCTTGTTAGTATGATGCTTCCGACAGCCGACAGCGCACTTTCGGCCGAACAGAATCTGTCGTGCAAGCATTAAAATTTTTGTACGCCGACAACAGAACGGCCGATTGTTCGCCAGTCAGTACAGAATTCGGCCGACAGACAGCAGATTTGCAAGACTGGGCATGCTCTGAGAAGAAAAAACACACGGAAAGTTAACCATCACATGACATCACTTCTGCAGTCGGCTGTTGTTGGCCGACAAAATTTGTGTGCAGTCTTTTGCACTTTTCAGCGGACAGGACAGCCCTGGACAAAAGACGGCCGATCGTTCGGCCGACGATCGGTATGTGTGTACGGGGCTTTAATATTAGAAGTCAGCAGCTACAGAATGTGTAGCCAGAACACCGCCTTAGGTGATTTTTGCATGATCTCCCTGTGCCTGTGTGGGTTTCCTCCTACACTCCAAAGACCTGCTGATAGGTCAATTGGCTCCGGTCTAAATTGGCCCTAGTATATGTATGTATGAATGTGTATTAGGGACCTTATATTGTATGCTGTTTAAAGGCAGGGACTGATGTAAATGTACCATATATACAGTATCTCACAAAAGTCAGTACACCCCTCACATTTTTGTAAATATTTTATTATATCTTTTCATGTGACAACACTGAAGAAATGACACTTTGCTACAATGTAAAGTAGTGAGTGTACAGCTTGTATAACAGTGTAAACTTTCTGTCCCCTCAAAATAACTCAACACACAGCCATTAATGTCTAAACCGCTGGCAACAAAAGTGAGTACACCCCTAAGTGAAAATGTCCAAATTGGGCCCAAAGTGTCAATATTTTATGTCGCCACCATTATTTTCCAGCACTGCTTTAACCCTCTTGGGCATTGGTGCTCAACCTGTGGCTCCCCAGCTGTTGCAGAACTACAAATCCCATGAGGCATTGCAAGACTAATCAAGACTAAAAAACAAATCAGTTAAACAAGCATGACTCCCAAAGGCAGAGGCATGATGGGACTTGTAGTTCTGCAACAGCTGGAGGGCCACAGGTTGAGCACCCATGCTCTTGGGTATGGAGTTCACCAGAGCTTCACAGGTTGCCACTGAAGTTCTCTTCCACTCCTCCATGACGACATCACGGAGCTGGTGGATGTTAGAGATCTTGCACTCCTCCACCTTCCGTTTGAGGATGCCCCACAGATGCTCAATTGGGTTTAGGTCTGGAGACATGCTTGGCCAGTCCATCACCTTTACCCTCAGCTTCTTTAGCAAGGCAGTGGTCATCTTGGAGGTATGTTTGGGGTCGTTATGTTGGAATACTGCCCTGAGGCCCAATCTCCGAAGGGGGGGGATCATGCTCAGGGCCAGACTGGGAATAAAATTCAGCCCTTGAAATAATGTCATACCAGCCCCATAGCATTATTATACCACCAGCCATTATTTTCTTGTTCATAAAAGGGAAAACCATGCATTTTAAAGCACATTTGAAGAGTGCATTATAGATAAGACAGATATGAAAGGATATAGGGCTATATATATATATATATATATATATATATATATATATATATATATAAGCAAATTCCGGTTATAAGTGGTAAAAGTGCAGACATGGTACAGGAGGCGGTCATAGTCTGTGTGGGCATGGTACAGGAGATGCAGGGGCTGCGGGCATGGTGCAGGGGCTGTGGGCATGGTGCAGGAGATGCAGGGGCTGTGGGCATGGTGCAGGAGATGCAGGGGCTGCGGGTATGGTGCAGGAGATGCAGGGGCTGCGGGGCATGGTAAAGGGGTTGCGGGCATGGTGCAAGAGATACAGGGGTTGTGGGCATGGTGCAGGAGATACAGGGGCTGTGGGCATGGTTCAGGAGATACAGGACTGCGGGCATGGTGCAGGAGATGCAGGGCTGCGGGCATGGTGCAGGAGATGCAGGACTGCAGGCATGGTGCAGGAGATGCAGGGCTGCGGGCATGGTGCAGGAGATGCAGGGGCTACAGGCATGATGCAGAGCTGCGGGCATGGTACAGGATAATCTCCTGTACCATGCCCACAGCACTGCATCTGCTGGGGAGATGCAGGGGCTGCAGAGGAGACTCACTTACCTTTTGGTGTTGCCCGGCCCCAACACGTCACTGCGCATGCGTTGTCTGCCCGGGAATAGCCGAACGTGTACAGACTTTTTTTTTTCTACAGGTATCAGCAGCCCCAGCGCAGGGGGACTTGCCGGCCTAACGGAAAATTTCTCGGTATCCCGGTAGGCCAGTCAGGCCCTGATCATGCTCTGCTTCAGTATGTCACAGTACATGTTGGCATTCATGGTTCCTTCAATGAACTGTAGCTCCCCAGTGCTGGCAGCACTCATGAAGCCCCAGACCATGACACTCACACCACCATGCTTGACTGTAGGCAAGACACACTTGTCTTTGTATTCCTCATCTGGTTGCCGACACACACGCTTGACACCATCTGAACCAAATAAGTTTATCTTGGTCTCATCAGACCACAGGACATGGTTCCAGTAATCCATGTCCTTAGTCTGCTTGTCTTCAGGAAACTGTTTGCAGACTTTCTTGTGCATCATCTTTAGAAGAGGCTTCCTTCTGGGATGACAGCCATGCAGACCAATTTGATGCAGTGTGCGGTGTATGGTCTGAGCATTGATAGGCTGACCCCCCCACCCCTTCAACCTCTGCAGCAATGCTGGCAGCACTCATACATCAACATCCCAAAGACAACCTCTGGATATGACGCTAAGCACGTGCACTCAACCTCTTTGGTTGACCATGGTGAGGCCTGTTCTGAGTGGAACCTGTCCTGGTAAGCCGATATATGGTCTTGGCCACCGTGCTGCAGCTCAGTTTCAGGGTCTTGGCAAACATCTTATAGCCTAGGCCATCTTTATGTAGAGCAACAATTATTTTTTTCAGATCCTCAGAGTTCTTTACCATGAGGTGCCATGTTGACTTCCAGTGACCAGTATGAGAGAGTGAGAGCGATAACACCAAATTTAACCCACCTGCTCCCCATTCACACCTGAGACCTTGCAACACTAACGAGTCACATGACACCAGGGAGGGAAAATGGCTAATTGGGCCCAATTTGGAAATTGTCACTTAGGGGTGTACTCACTGTTGTTGCCAGGGGTTTAGACATCAATGGCTGTGTGTTGAGTTATTTTGAGGGGACAGCAAATTTACACTGTTATACAAGCTGTACACTCACTACTTTACATTGTAGCAAAGTGTCATTTCTTCAGTGTTGTCACATGAAAAGATATAAAATATTTACAAAAATGTGAGGGGTGTACTCACTTTTGTCAGATACTGCAAGTGTAAAGCGGTACATAAATTGATGGCACTGTGTAAGTACCTGAAATAAAGTGATTACATCAGCTGCTGAAAGCGCTTAAAGCGGAGTTCCACCCAAAAGTGGAACTTCCGCTTTAGGGAGTCCTGACCCCCCGACATGCCACATTTGGCATGTCATTTTTTGGGGGGGGGAGCGGGTACCTAGTTTTGACAGGTACCCGCTCCCACTTCCGCTCGGAGCGCCGCGGCGCCCTGAGCGGAAGTTCTCCTCTCCCCCTCCCTCCCTGCAATCTTCTGGGACACGTCAGAGGTCCCAGAAGATTGCCGGCCAATCACGGCGCGCAGCGCGACTCGCGCATGCGCAGTGGGTACCCGGCTGTGAAGCCGCAAACTGTAACAGCCGGGTGCCCACAGCAGTGATGCCGGCGCCGAGGGAGAGGATCGAGGCTTCCGGCGGCCGCATCGCTGGACCGTTGGACAGGTGAGTAAATGGCTGGAACTCCGCTTTAACTGCTTTCCGATGGTATGGCTTACATATACAGCGGCAATGCGGCTCTGCTGTGCAGGTTTACCAACCTAGTACGTGAGCCCGCACTTCCGGGTCTGAGGCGCGCATGCGCACCACTGGCGACCTACTCCCCCCTGTGATTATACACAGCGGGAGTTGATCTGCAGGTATCACAGAATCTATGTCCTTGAGCACCTGCCGATCATTAGGCAAAGAGCCAGACCGGCGATCTGCCTATCTAAACAAGGCAGATCGCTGCTCTGTCAGTAGAGAAGGCATTGATCCTGTGTTCCTGCAAAGCAGAAATATACCGATCAACGTCTTCCCCTCCCCCCCACAGTACACAAGCACTGGCTAGGCACACAGTTAACCCTTTGATCGCCCCTGATGTTAACCCCTTCCCAGCCAGTGTCATTAGTTCATGACAGTACATATTATTTTAGCACTGATCACTATATTAGTGTCACTTGGCCCCAGTGTAGATGCGATAACTTTTGTGCAAACCAATAAATATACGCTTATTGGGATTTTTTTTTTTTTTTAACCAGAAATATGTTGCAGAATACAGATTGGCATAAATGTTTTTGGAAATGTGATTTTTTTTTTTTTTTTGGGCATGTTTAATAGTAGAAAGTAAAGTAAAAAATAGTTTGTTTTTTTTTTTTTTTTTTAAGTGCAAAAAACCCCCAAAAGATCAAATACCACCAAAAGAAAGCTCTATTTGTGAGGGGGAAAAAAAAAAAAAAAAAAAAAAAAACTTTATTTGGGTACAGTTTTGCACGACCACGTAATTGTTGTCAGGTAAATTAACGCAGTGCCGTATCGCGAAAAAATGGCCTGGTCATGAGGGGGGGGGGGGGGGGGAGAGGATCTTCTAGAGCTGAAGTGGTTAATGCACACACTGTACGGAGACAACTCTACACACAGGGTGGCTCCATAGGATGATGCAGGAGAAATAAATGTATTAAAAAAAAAAAAAAAAAGAGAAAAATAATTACGTATTAATAATAAATTAAACGTATTGAAAAAAAAAAATAAATAAAAAAATAAAAAGTGGAAGGTGGGCAGGTTGCAAAGAAGCCAAGTCAGTGGAATGGGTAAAGATCAACTTTAAAAAAATCCAGAGGGCTCAATATCACTTAAAGCGGAGTTCCGGGCACAAACGATGTTTTTTTTTTGTGCCCCTCCGCTAGGTAGACCTCACCTGAAAATGAATTGGATAGTTATTTTTTTTTTTTTTTTGTTTACTCACCTTGTAATTGAAGATTGAAGATACTCACCTCAGAGTACTTCCTCCCTCGGAGCCGCGGCTCACCCCGTCACTTCCTGTCTCGCGATGATTCCTGGGAGCTGAACGTCATCGCTCCCAGGAATCAATGCGACGGCACCGGCCCCGCTCGTCATTTCCGGGCTAAAACAGCTTCTGGGCATGCCCAGAAGCTGTGGAGGAATGCGGCGCCGCACCGGAAGTGACGAGAGGGGCCGGTGCAGGCGCATTCTGGGACAAGAAGACGCGGAAGAAGACATAGAAGAGGACCGCGCCGGCTTCAGCTGCCCACAAGAGAGATGGAAACGCTGTGGAAGAAATTTAGTAAGTATTTCTTCTTGCAGGTAAGTGCGAACCGGGACAGATCAGAGGCTAGCCATTGTGGAATGTACTAGTCCTGACTGTCCCGGGGGTATGCTTATTGAAAATTGACTTCTGTGCCCGGAACTCCGCTTTAAAAAAAATAGTAAATAAAGAAAAAATAATATAGCTTATACAATTGAGACACAAATCATATTGTAATTGAATGTTATTAACCAATTGCCGCCTGCTTGCCATCAAATGACGGCAGAGCAGTGCGGCTCTCCTTCAGGGACAACGTCATATGACAGCGCCCCAGAACAAACGCTATTGTGCGCCCGCGGGGGGCACGCAGCGTGGTGATTGCTGCTGCACCGTGTTCCTAGGACACGGCGCCACCCCAATCTTGGTAAAGAGCCAATGACGCATCTGATCGGCTGTGTCCAATCACAGCTGGTCACATGTAAATGCGGAAGTGCTGTTTATAGGCTTTCCTTGCCTCACACTAGGCCTGCACGATATTGGAAAAAATATATTTTGCGATATTTTTTTTTCTAGGATATATATTGCGATATTGAGAGACCCGTCAATCCAGGCTAAAGTCAACTATTACCTTACAAGGGACACCTGGGACAGCCAGGGTTAATGTTACTGTAGGGATGGGATGAGTTTTGCAGCAGTCCTTCTTCTGATTGTATATATTATATACTGCACTGGGAGTCTGGGACAGCCACGGTTAATGTTAAGCCCCGTACACACGTACCGATGGTCGGCTTACAAATGTTCCTCTTTTCTCCCCGGGATGTCGGTGTCTGCTGAAAAGTGCAAAGACAGCACAAGGACTGCACAAGAATTTTGTCCGCCGACTGCAGAAGTGATGTCATGTAATGGTTAACTTTCCCTTTGTTTTCTATTTTCTGAGCATGCCCAGTCTTGCAAATCTGCGGTCTGTCGGCCGAATTGTGTACTGACAGGCGAACAATCGTCCGTTCTGGTGTCGGCATACAAATATTTTCATGTTTGCACGAAAGACTTTTGTCCGCGGATTGTGCGCAGACATCTGTCGGAGGCACCATACTAACACACGTACAATCGGCAGATCCTTCGTCCACCGACGTTTGTATGCCGACGATCGGTACGTGTGTACGGGCCTTTACTGACACTGTAGGGAAGGATGCTGGGAATGGATGGAAATCATGAAGCATGCGGGCAGCAGCACAGCCTTCTAAATTTTAATAGCAGATACAGGGCAGGCCAGGGTTAATAATGGTACTCAATACTCTCAGTGACAGTGTAGAATCGGATTATTCAGTCTCTCATTCTCGTCGGGACTCACAGTGGTGGTAGGAGCGGAGGACTAGGAGCCGGTAAAAGATCACAGCCGCATACACTGACTCACTCCACTTCCGTGCACTGCAGCCCACACGTTCAGTCTCCGCCCTCAGCTAGTTTTCTCAATGGCACAGCAAACCAATCACGCCGTGAGTAGCGGCACAGCGAAACCAATCAGGTGTGCAGGCTCACAGCGCACTGCTCACCGCTGTAGTGTGGGACAGCTGAGTCCTCCTCCGAGTCCCGACTTCTCCCTGCCTATGCAAAATATCGTGACCTCGGTGATATGAATATCGCCCACGTCCGCAGAACGATATATCGACTATCGTTCAGCCCTACCTCACACTGTCAGAGTCTATGGCGAGGAAAGCCGATCAGCGGTTCCTCCTCAAAGGGGAGTCCAGGACAAGTATTCAGGGCACCGATCATCAGTTTACAGTAAAGCCGGAGCAGTGCCCATCAATGACAATCAATGCCCATTAGCGATGCCAGTCAGTGCCTGCTCATCTGTGCTACCCATCAGTGCCACCAGTCAGTGCCCATCAGTGTCTCCTCATCAGTGCCACCTAATCAGTGCCTTGCAGTGCCGCCTCATCAGCGCACAACAGTGAAGGAGAAAAATTATTTACAAAATTTACTGACAGACCCAAAAAAAAAAAAAAAAATTTCTCAAAATTCTCTGGCTTTTTTCTTTTTTGATAAAAAATAAAAAACCCTGCGGTGATTAAATACCACCAAAAGAAAGCTCTAGTTATATGAAAAAAAAATGATAAAATTTAATTTGGGTACAGCATTGCATGAGGACGCAATTGTCATTCAAAGTGTGACAGCGCTGAAAGCTGAAAATTGGCCTGGGCAGGAAGAGGTGAAAGAACTATGGGCAAAACTTTTTTCCTTTTTCATTTTGGATAGAGTAATGGAGGGTTATAACCCCTGTCAGATTTTTTTTGTTCACCATCTGTGTCCCATTGCAGAGATTCCCCTTCACTTCCTGTCCCATAGCCAAACAGGAAGTGAGAGGAAATCCCTGCAAATGAAAGGAATTCCTTGGGGACCCTCAGGTCACCAGAACTAGTGTCCCCATTGGACTATTTCCCCTTTTTATTACTTTTTTTGGGACAACCCAAAATTTGGGGGATTTTCTTTTGCTATGATCATTGAATGTGAAAGTAAACATGACAAATAGAGAGAATGAATCTCCACGACGGGGGCACAGACAGCAATAAAAACTGACAGTAATCCCACTCCACTGTTTCCTTTTCAATCTGCAGCAACTGCAATTTTCTAAGAATACAATATGGCCGCCTGGAGCTGTTCTGTACACAGAATGTATACTGACCACACCCCAGAAACATTTCCTGCTTGTGTGATTGGCTCACCAATTTTCCCAGAAGTCTGCACTAAGATACAAGTCAGATTTCTGGCATCCCCTGCAACAAAAATGTCATTTTTGGTGAGATACTGCCAATAGGAACACATCTAATGGGATGCAGGCCCAGCAGATTTCCTCATTAGAGCCCTGCAGCTGCCACAGCTGATAGACAATTATGAAACCACTCCCATTAGACCCACTCAGCACAGAGGCACACATCTAAGGCCCCTTTCACACTTGCGGACTGTTCAGATCCGCCTGTCTGTTTTTTCAGGCGGATCTGAACGGATGCTCCATGCATCTCTATAGGGCATCGGATGTCAGCGGAGACATGTCCACTGACATCCGATCCGTCAAATCCGGACGGATGGAAACCCTATTTTCCATCCGTCTTGCGGATCGGATCAGATGAGAACGGACAGACGGTCCGTTCTCATCCGATTCCCCCATAGAGAAAAGCAGGGACCTGACAGCTCTGTCTCTGCACACAGCGCAGAGACAGAGCTGCCATCCGCCTGCTCAGCGGCAGATCAGCAGATCGATCCCCCGCTGAGAAAAACAGAGTCCGCCTGATGGACTCCCTGTGTGGAAGGGGCCTAAAGGGAGGCAGACCCTGCAGCTCTCCTCATTAGTGCTCTGCAGGTGCACAGCTGATTGATTATGAAACCACTCGCATTAGATTCATTTTCCCACAGGGGCACAGAGAAACACAGAGGGATTTCTTCAGAACAACAAAAGGAAGGAATCTGCAACAAAAAGTTTGTTATAATCCTTGTATTATACAGAGATCACCCAGAGGGGAATGTTTTTATTTTTCTCAACAAAAGTGGAGTTACGCTTTAAGGCTATTTTCTCTTTGCATGCAAATACATATGTATAGAAACCAGCTAGGTAAACTCTATATTGACATTTCTGGCAGTCTGTCACTCCTGGATAGATTATACACAACAGATACAAAAAGGGGTTGATTTACTGACACTGGAGAGTGCAAAAATCTGGTGCAGCTGTAATGGTAGCCAATCAGCTTCTAACTTCAGCTTGTTCATTTAAAGCGGTGTTCCAGCCTCCAAAAATTAAAAAAGTCAGCAGCTACACATACTGTAGCGACTGACTTTTAATATTGGGACACTTACCTGTCCTGGAGTCCGGCAATGTCGGCACCACAGCCGATGTTTCCATCATCTGTCGGGTGCTCCCGCCGCCATTGCTGGTCAGGGAACCCGGTAGTGAAGCCTTGCGGCTTCACGGGCGGGTCCCTACTGCGCATGCGCGAAGCGCGCTGCAAATTCGGATTGGCTCGGCGGCGGAGGAGTCCTCACTTCGCCACGGTGCCGTTCCCGGAAGTGGGGGGAAGGGTACCTGTAAAAAACAGGTACCCGTTCCTAGGGATGCACCGATCCGATATTCGGATTGGAAATCGGCCCCAATCCGGGAAAAATAGCTGGATCAGTAAAATTAACAGATCACGGGCCGATCCGGTTTTGCTCTTTATAGCTTGTGAGGGAGCAGAGAACAGCTGTCAAAGAAAAAAAAAAAAAAGAGCCTCCTGCAAATGCCTTTCAACTCTCCCAGTTAAGTAAACAATGATTACAATGTATCTTTTCGTTCCGTCTGTCAGAGGAGGGAAGTTTAACCTCTTAACCACTTGCCGACCGCCGCACGACTATTTACGTCAGTGGTCAGCCCCTCACAGCAGAGCAGCGTAGGGCTACGTCGCTAGCCTGTGAGGGTCTTAGGAGCGAGTGAGCGCCGCCGGAGGCGCGCTCCCGTGTGGTCACAGACCCCCCCTGTGCGTGTGACCGGCGGACCCGATGTCGCGATCGTCGGGTGGAGAGGGAGAAAGGCAGGCAGCTGATGTAAACATAGCCACCTGTCATTCTCCCGTGTAGGAATGGTGATCATACGGTTCTACTGTTCCTACACCTCAAGCCACAGCCAATCACAGTTAGAATCACACCCCTAGGGACACACAACCCCTCCCTCTAAAAAAAAAAAAAGTTAACCCCTTCACTGCCAGTGTCATTTTACAGTAACAGTGCATAAAAAAAAAAAAAAAACGCAGATCGCCGCCATTACGCGGTAAAAAATACTAAAAAATGACAAAAATCTTTCCCTTAGTTAGTAAACGCAATAACTTTTGTGCAAACCAATCAAAATACGCTTTTTGCGATTTTTTTTACCAAATATATGGTAAAAAAAAAAAAAAAAATTGGCCCAAAATGTTAAAAAAAATGTTGATTTTTACTTTTTTTTTGGGGAATTTCATATAAAAAATGTGAAAAATATTGTTATTTTTGCAAAATTGACGCCGTTTTTCTGTTTATAGCACAATAAGAAAAAAAAAAAAAAAAAAAAAAAAATCGCACAGGTGATCAAATACCAGCAAAAGAAAGCTCTGTTTGTGGGAAAAAAAGGACATCAAATTCGTCTAGGTACAGCGTCGCACGACCGCGCAATTGTCCGTTAAAGTCACGCAGTGCCAAATCGCAAAATAGGCCCTGGTCGGAAAGGGGGTAAAATCTTCCGGGGCTTAAGTGGTTAAAGACTAAACCCATGACCTTTTAGATTTTAAATGCACAATGTTATAAGGTATCTGCCGATACCGATCCGGAAATATTTTGTTATAAGCTCACAAAACAGTACTTCCGGATCGGACTCCGGATCGGCGATTTCACAAAGCAAAAGATCGGGATCAAAAAAGTCGGATCGGTGCATCCCTACCTGAAAGGTGCCAAATGCGGCACCAGAGGGGGGGGGGAGGGAGAAAATGAGCGGAAGTTCCACATTTGGGTGCAACTCCACTTTAAGCTTTGACAATAATACCTGGAAGCTGATTGGTTTCCATGTAGAGCTGCACCACATTTTGTACTCTCCAGTTTAGTAAATCTCCACCAAAGTGTCAGATTTGTCCGCTGCAATGTTGCAGTCCCGCTAAAAATCGCTGATCACCGCCATTACTAGAAAAAAA